>NC_037672.1:128820004-129034797 GCF_003255815.1 Theropithecus gelada
AAAAAAAAAAAAAAAAAAAAAAAAAGAAAGAAAGAACATACCTTAATATGATAAAAGCTATATACAACAGATCCAAAGCTAGTGCCATATTGAATGGGAAAAAAAGGGAAAGCCTTTAAGGTTTGGAACATGACAGAGATACCCACTTTCCCACTGTTACTCAACACTGGAAGTCCTAGTTAATGCAATAGGAAAAGAGAAAGAAATAAAGGTCATCCAAATTGAAATGGAAGAAGTCAAACTTTTATTGTTTTTGCAGATGAAATGATCTTATATTTGGAAAAACTTAAAGACACCAAAAAAAAAAAAAAAAAAAAAAAACCTGTTAGAATGGATAAACTAATTCAGTACAGTTGCAGGATACAAAATCAGCATACAAATATTTGTAGCATTTCTATATGCCAACTGGGAACAATCTGAAAAAGAATTTTTTAAAAATCCCATTTACAATAGTAACATATAAAATTAAACATGTGGGAACTGACTTAACTGAAGAAGGAAAAGATCTCTACAATAAAAATTATTAAAAACTGATGAAAGAATTTGAAGGGGACACACACACACACACACACACACACAAATGGAAAGATATTTCATGTTCATGAATTAGAAGAGTGAATATTGTTAAAATGTCCATACTACCCAAAGCAATCTATGCAATCCAGTGACTTTCTTGACAGAAATATAAAACAACACTCTTAAAATTTATATGGAACCATAAAAAATCCAAAAGAGCCAAAACTATCCTGAGCAAAAAGAACAAAACTAGAGGAATCACTTTTTCTGAACTTCTGATTATACTACAGAGGTATAGTAATCAAAACAACATGATACTAACATAAAAATAAACACATTGAACAACGAATTGAAAAAAGAACCCAGAAACAAATCCACACACCTGCAGTGAACTCATTTTCAACAAAGGTACCAAGAACATGCACTTGGAAAATGACAGTCTCTACAATAAATGGTGCTAGGAAAACTGAATGACCATATGCAGAAGAATGAAACTAGACCCTTATCTGTCACATATACAAAAATCAAATACAAATAGACTGAAGACTTAAATTTGAGACTTTAAGCTATGAAATTACTACAAGAAAATATTGGGGAAACTCCCTGGGACACAAGTTTGGGCAAATAGTTTCTTGAGTAATACCCTACAAGCACACTCAGGCAAAGCAAAAACGGATGAATGGTTCACATCAAGTTAAAAATCTTCTGCACAGCAAAGAAAAGAATTAACAAAGTGAAGAGATGACCCACAGAGTGGGAGAAAATATTTGCAAACTACCAATCTGACATGGAATTTGTAACCATACTATGAAAGGAGCTCAAATGACCCTACAGGGGGGAAAAAACAAACAAACAAACTAATAATCTATTTTAAAAATTTGTGAAAGATTTTAATACACATTTCTCAAAAGAAGACATACAAATGGCAAATAGGCATATAAAAAGGTCCTCAGCATCACTGATCATCAGAGAAATGCAAATCAAATTACAATGAGATATCATCCCACCTCAGTTAAAATGGCTTACATCCGAATGACAGGCAATAACAAATGCTGACAAGAATGTGGAGAAAAAGGAATCCTTATACATTGTTAGTAGGAATGTAAATTAGTACAACCTCTATGGAGAGCACTTTGGAGCTTCCTCAAGAAAAAATAAAAAAATAGAGCTACTATATAATTCAGCAATCCCACTGCTTTTGGTATCCACCCACAAAGTATATTGAAGAGATATCTGCGCTCTCATGTTTGTTGCAGCACTAGTCACAACAGTCAAGATTTGAAAGCAACCCAAATATCTATCAACAGATAAGTAAATAAACAAAATATTGTATATATACACAATGGAGTATCATGTAGCCATAAAAAATGATGAGATCCTGTTGTTTGCAACAACATAGATGGAAATGAAGATCATTATATTAAGTTAAATAAGTCAGACACAGAAAGACAAACTTTATGTCTTCTTGCTTATTTGTGGTAGCAAAAAATCAAAATAATTAAACCCACGGAGATAGAAACTAGAAAGATGGTTATCAGAGGATGGGAAGTTTTGAGGTGAATGTAGGGGGCAGAGAAGAGTGGATGGTTAATGAATACAAAATTAAAATAGTTAAATAGTTAAATACTATGAATAAGACATAGTATTTGCTAGCACAACAGGGTGACCATAGTCAATAATAATTTAATTGTATCTTTTAAAATAGGTAAAAGAGTATAATTTGTTGGAACACAATGGATCAATGCTTGAGGGGATGGATACCCTATATTACATGCTGTAATTGTTACACATTGCATGCCTGTATCAGGGTATATTGTGTGCCCCATTAATATATACACGTACTATGAACCTGCAAAAATAAAATATTTGGCATTTTCTTGCACCAAAAATAATAAAATACTTAGGAATAAGCTTAACTAAATATGTGAATGACTTATACACTGAAAATTATAAAACACTGATGAAAAGCATTGAACAGGAATTAAAGAAAATTAAAGATATCCTGTGTTCATGTAATGGAAGAATTATTATTGTTATAATAATTACACCATATAAAGTTATGTACACATTCAGTGCAATCTCTACCAAAATCCCAGTAGCATTTTTACAGAAGTAGAAAAAAAAAATCTAAAATTCATATCTAACCATGCTAGACCATAAAATGCCAAACTGACTTATAGAGAACAGGAACAAAACTGGAGGCCTTATACTTCTTGATCTCAAAATATATATCAAAGCTACAGTCGTCAAAAAAAAAAAAATAGTGTGGTACTGGCACAAAGACAAACATATCAACCAATGAGACAGAATAGAGATTTCAAAAAACTGAATCCTAGCATGTATAGTCAACGGATCTTCAAAATGGGTGCCAAAATACATAATGAGGGGAAGGACAGTCTCTTCAACAAGTGGTGTTGGGAAAACTAAATATTTACATGCAAAAGAATGATATTGAATCTTTATTTTACACCACATACAAAAATCAACTGAAAAGTGATTAGACATAAAAATATAATACGTGAGACTAAAATTTCTAGAAGACAATATAGGAAAATGCTTCATGACATTGACCTCAGCAATGATTTCATGGATATATATGTGATTGTTGACAAAAGCACAGACAACACAACAAAAATAAACAAGTGGGAATCCATCAAGTTAAAAAAAAACTTTATGGAAAAGGAAAAAAATCAACAGTTTCAGAAAAGCAACCTGTAAAATGGGAGAAAATATTTTCAAACCATATATCTGAAAAGGTGTTAATCTTCAAAGTAATTAAATAAGTCCTACAAATGAATAGCTTAAAAAACTCATAACCTGATTAAAAGATGGGCAAAGAAACAGAATAGATACTTCTCTGAAGAAAATACACAAATGGATAACAGGTATATGAAAAGGTGTTTAAACAATTACTAATCAGGAAAATGCAAGTGAAAACCACAATGAAATATCACCTCTGTGGCAGAATTCTTACAATTTTATGTTGCCTCAGAGTCTATTATGAATCTTTTTTAACTGTCTCATAAAGAAGTAGGGCTTAGTCTTCCTTGACACAGTTTCCAGTTTTCTATAGTCTCCCAGATCCTCAGTGTGTTCGATCCAGATACCTTCTTCATAACTGCCTCCTCATGGGACATGTAGATACAATCAACTCCACCTACTCCACTGACCCTCACACCTCTAAGGTGAGTCCATTGAGGTTTCTGAGAAAGTAGTCAAAATAGGACATAGTACAGAAGCTAACATTTTACTGCCTTTGGATAAAGTCATTTGAGAATATAATGCTTAGAGCTTCGGGAACCATTGTGAAAACATGAGAATGAAGCCAAAATAATCACTTAGAATCCAAAGCAAAAATTATTAAAGCCCTAAATCAATTAATATTTCTTATATTATATAATAACATGTTTATTTCCACATTCTGTTATTTGAAGCCAAAATCATCTTAACTGATTTACTTGATATTATTTAACTATTAAAAATCAGTAAAAATAAAAGTAACTGAGTTATTTCAACCATTTAGTGTAATTAAAACTGATTAAATGACTTGTACAACGTTTCTGTGCTTCAGAAATCCTCTTCATTGCTTAAGATGAAAGTGTAAAATAAATCTACCCAGCATGCCCATTAATTTATTTACTGAAAAGCAATATTTTTAGCTCTATAGCAGTAGCAATCAAATGTTCTTCAGGAGCAATATTGAGGTTCTCTTTGGCTTAATGCAGTTAAATGAGTTTAGTGTAAAATTTCAAGCATTATAACACACTGATTAGATCTGAATCACCTACATTTTGTTTATTTGAAAAGGTGAAAACTTGGTTTTGGAAGACATTTTTCAATTATCCTTGAAAATTCCATGATCTGAAATTTTTATGAGAAGATCTTTGAAGATATTTCCTTTTATGAAACTAGCTATTATTTAAGTATGTGTATTGTAAGTGACAGTGTTTGCTTTATTTATCCAGGCAGAGGTTTGAGCCATTTGTTCCCTAGGAGAGACGGGAGAAGGGTAATACGGTCTCCTTATCTCAGGAATGGCTCATACCCTCTCCCTTGCTTGCACTGCCTTCTGAAGGTTTCCACAGCTCCCTGTTTGTTACAGTCTTTCTCATGAGCACATAAAGTTGTTTGTAGAGAGGAGTTCTAAGTCTGTGCAAATGCAACTTTTGTTTGTCGCCCTGAAGTATTTTGTAGTGGTCATACTTGGCTTCTAGCAATTCATTAAAAATTGTAACTGGATCTTATCTGCTTCTGTGTTGGTTCCATATTTTTCCTGTATTCTACTCTAAGGAAGGGAGTGCTTGTGTTCATGTCTCTCCTTGGAGGTCCATTTTTTTTCTTAGGTATCAGGTTATTTGATTGGCTTCCTGTCTCAACTCTGTAATATGTTCAAGGTTTCGTAGATTATCTGGCTTTTTCTTGTTAACAGGGGAGTGACACCTTTTCTAGCTTTTTACATTCTAAGAAGAAGCTGAAGTGTCTCAGCTTTCATTAAAGCAGCAAAAACTTGACACTAAAAGGACACTAAACAGAAAATAAAATCAGTTTCAATTCTGTTATGAACACAGATGCAGACTTACTATGCCAATTCTTATAAATGGAATATAGCAACAGCTTTAAAAAATACTATTTTAAATAATATTTTTAAAAGGTTTAGCACATGGGATACAAAGGTCAACTACTTTCATTCCCAAGGGAGAAGCTAAGAACTGGAATTTTTCCTCAGCTTCTTAGGTGCTAAACAGGTATGTCATTCAATGGCATCGACCAGCCCAAACCTCCAGCTCCTTCTTCCCTAGGCAGCTCATCTGTGGTCCTGTTGGAGAACTGCTGTACAACAGATAATATATATTAAAAAGATATAAAATGAGGGCAGGCATTGTACACTTAAAATGTTGCTAAAATCGCTGCTGTACAGCAGAAAATATATAAAAATATATTTAATGGGGGCAGGCATTGTACACTTAAAATATTGCTAAAAGTGATGATCTCATATTAAGAGTTCTTACCATAATAAAATAAAAGAGAAACAAAAACAAAACAAAAAATATTTGACAAAATTTACATCTGCAAAATTTAACACAGGATAATTAAATATGATAGAAATAATAGCAACCAAAGATCATTCAGAAGGCAGAAGCTATAATTAATAAACCATGGTATTTTTAAAATTATTTAAATGAAACTTTAATTTTGCTGTAAATTTCAACAGGAACAAAATGAATGAAAATTGAGAAAAAGGGAACAATTTAGTTGTGTAATAATAATGATTAAGGAATTTAAAAAAGGAAATTATAAAAAATGTTTAGATAAATAAAAGCACTCTAAATAGATTGAGGACGTATCTTGTTCACTGATTAGAAGATTTGATATTTATTACTATATTAGGTAAGTATGTGTGTATGTGAATATAGACAGATATTTCTGAAGTTTTTATGGAAATATGAATGGTCAGTAATAAACAAAACAATTCTGAAAAAGAAGAAACAGCTAGATATTTTAAACTAGGTGCTATCAAAATATATTGTAAAGCTACAGTAACTACAACAGTATGGCCCTAGTGTCAAATCAGAAATTTTCTGGCTTTTAATAGAGAATAGACCAATGAAGCAGAGTCCAGTAAGAGCTCAAATAGATGTGGTCACCTAATTTATGATAAAGGTGACAGCACATTCCAAACTGGTAGGAAGGATATTTTAATAAATGAAGCTTGTCAATTAACTCTTCATTTGAAAATTGTATATTAATCCTCTACCTATCACATACACAAAAGTAAATTTCAGATTGAATGCAGATCCTCATAAGAAATGAAAAAAGGTAAAGCTTTGATTAAAAATCTGATAAATACAGACTTAGATTAAACAGAAACTTTTTAAACACAAAAATTACCAAAAGATTACAAAAAAATTAATTTGGCTATGTTAAAGTGAGTGTTTGTGATCAAAAGACAACACTGAAGCAATAAACTGGAGTCTATAAGGAAGGAAAAGATAATGGCAACATATACCTTTCATAATAAACTAATAACCAAAATACATTAAAAAATACTTGCCAAGTTAAAGAAGCCAATTCAAATTGATAATTGATCGAGACATAAAGCAACCCTAATAGGATATATCCAGGTGATTAATAGGTATCAGAGAGAGTTCAATATTATTATTAAATTAATGTATACTAAAATCTCAAAGTGTTACCACTATACCTAAAGCAAAATGACTAAAATGAAAAAACAAGTCACTATGAATTATTAACAATGATGTGGAAAAAACAGAAATATCATTCCTTTGTTGTAAGAATGAAATTGGTGCAAACATTTTGGAAAATTAATTGGTAGTACCAATTAATTGATTGGTAGTACTTATTGCTACCAATTAACAAGGTGGTCATATACATACCTATGACCAAAAAAGTCTGTTTCTAGGTATATAAAGCTTAGGTCATCCAGAAGCCAACAATGAGATGAAGTTTACAGTGGAAGTGGTATTTGGGGTGTAAGAAGTTTATGAAAATCAATACTTAGCAAGTAGAAGGAGACAAAGTTGGGCAAAAGCAGGAATTGAACTGCAAAGCAAATTTAATAAAGCCTCAACCAAGCCTATGGAAAACTCTGGAGGAAGAAGTGCCTGCCAACATTGTCTCCTGACAGCCTGAAATAGCCCAAGCCTCGGTATCCTCACCTTGCCTCACTCAGTAACCAGATGCGGGGTCTCCAGGAAGGCTGTGACCACAGACAAAGCCATTGTTTGTACCTGGGGCTGATTCTGAAGGGGTTGCCAGTTGGTGGTTGTTTGCTGACCAAAAACTTTAAAGCTAGCAGCACTTTCTATCTGAATCTGGATGGGTGCATCTCAGTGTCTATCACAATATTCAACATATATGCACCCACATATTCACAGGCGCACATGCTTGTGAGATAGTATTTATGACAGCTCTCTATATAATAGCTAAAAACTAGATATAATCCAAACTTTGATCAACAGATGAGTGAATAAATAAGCCCTACTGTATTCAGTCACAAACTATAAATTACCTAGTACAATATGGATGAACTTCACAAACATAACATTGAGATAAAGAATCCAGACACGAAGAGTAAATCACATGTGTGATTCCATTTACATAAAGTCTAGAAACAAGAACAACTAATTTTGTCATTAGGAAGTAGACATAGAGGAATATGGTTACTGGAAGTGAGTAGAATGGGGTTTTGCCATTCTGGTAAAGTTTTCTGCTTTCATTTGGGAGCTGGTTATATTAATATACTGACTTTGTGAAAATGCATTGAGCTATACTCTTGTTTTTATTGTGCATCTTTCTTAACACTTTATTATATTTTCAAGCACCCAAAGTAACTAATATATTTTTACAATGAATGCCTGTATATCCATCATCTCTATTATACCCTCAACAGTTTAATTATATACAGCTTTCTCACAATAAAATATTTTCAGCAACAATGTGCAAGTTATTTTTATTGCATTTCATAAATTAAGTATACAATATTTTCTTATTTAAAATTTAATATCAATTGTTATTGAATATTCTTGGGAATCTTCAATGGCTAGAGTGGTTTTGGTTTGAGGAACGTAGTATTTTTCATTTTCTTTCTCTCTTCCCACAAACACATGCATGCACTCACACCCAGTGGGTCTCTGTGTATATGTACACATAGACCTCTACACTAGAGGATATATATTATAAAATATATAGTGTGTGTATATATAATGTAATATATATGAGAAGATATATAATGCATCTATATATTGATGCATATGCTTATATTGGAGAATATATAAATAATATTTCATGAGGGCAGTTATTCATATATAAATAAGAATATATATTGGAGAATATTCACACACTCACACATGTGCACATACATGTGAATATGAACATAGAATATGCCCACAGCATAAAAGTTTATAAATGTATTTTTCAAGGTATTTATCTCATCCAAAGATACACAGATTTCTGAGTCTCAGAATTGTTCTTCATATGGCATCCATATTGGAAGTGAAATAGAGTATTATATGATCTAATTTATCATAAAGATACAGATTTTTAGATAAATAATTCAATTTTTATAGGCACATTACAAATGCATTTATCATATGATTTTTGTGGGTGAAAGAAAAAGAATATTTGAAATAATAGAATATGACTATTCAAAAGCATTTTCCCTCAATGATGGCACATTAAGGTTATTGCAGGGTGAGGATTACCATATTGTGATATCACTGAAGAACAAACGATTTAAATTCCTGTTTCTATTTCCTGGTTTTGTAGAGGAAGGAAGAAGTTCAAACAAAGAGGGTTTGAAAGCTTAATACTCGATAACAGTCAAAGGTTTTTAAAATGATGCATATGACAGTGTTGTTTGTCTCCTGGGCCTGTCTTGAATTTTTCTAAATTGTTTGTAATAGAATCAAAAGGCACTTACCAATAATCCACATAAATAATATAAATATAAATTCCAGTTTACTGAATCATGTATCACCGACAAGCACTCATGATAATATATGTATTATCTTATTCTATCCTCTTCATTACCCTGTCAGCTTATGTGAACAAGATGCTTTAGTTCTTCAAAGCTTCACAGTGTGATGTCTTTTGCTTCAATTGCTACAGACACCCAGCTGTCCAAACTCTTCAATTATTTATTTATACTTTATTTATCTACATCTCAATAGAACAACGGTTTGCTATCACACATCTTTCGAATGATCACAAAGCTTATTATAATACAACTTCTGGAGAGATCTGGCTAGTCTAGTTCAAAGGAGTGAAATTTTGCCATCCAATGAGAACACACTACTGCTTCTTATAAGGAGTTTTTCAAAAATATTTTAAATTGAAGCTATCATGAATAATTCTGATTGTTTACTGAAAGGAAAAATATTGCAAAATAGCCCAATGTTTTATTTGTTTTCTGTTTATAGATTTTTTTCGTATATATATATATGAATTCTTCATATATATGAAGAACCATATATATAGGTATAGATACAGATATACATATATCTCAGTCTAATGACAGTAATGATTGAAAAGGTACCTTTAAAATATGTTCTAATATGTTTCTTTGCTGCTCCATGAGATAATAGCATCTGTATAAAAACACCAATTAGCATATTCATGACAAAAATAAAGCTATGACAAAACCTATAATATACCACATTATTTGTAATTTTAATATTATATTATGTTTTCTATAGTTAGTAGTTGTTATAGATAAATTATTGAAAAAGTTTAAATTTGAGGGATGGTATAGTCTCTATGAAGACTATAACATCTATGAGACTATAATCTCTATAACATGAATTTATAGAGATTCATTATAGATGTTGCCATGGACTGTATACTATTTGTTATATTTCCAAAGGTAAAAATTTTTGAAAAACATGTCATATCCTAAGTACAATCATAGCACTCCTTTTAATATTAATCAAACTGTAAAAAACTCTACCATTCTTGAAGTCAGCAGCATAAGTCATCATTTGCAGCTGCTATGGTTGGGGTCATGATTATAAATAAATAATCAAATGCTATAATATAGTTTTTCAGAAAAGCGTGGATATAGGAATTTCACTTGCCTAATGACAATACATATATGAGTCTTGATTTTTTTTAACCATTCAACCAATTTTATTGTAACTGAAGATACCGAAGAGCAGTAACTTTGTACATAAAATGAAAACTTTGTAGTTTATTGCTGAGATTGCTTCAGCCTCTCACATTGATAGTTTTCTTTCTATAGCCCAATAAGTTGTCCTGTTGTTTAATAACATATAAGGCACTTGTGTTCATGTAGTTATGTTTTCTGGGTTTTGAGAAAATAGTAAATTTACCTTAAAAACATAGCTAAAGGTTTTCATCTAACATCAGTTTTCTCGCCCTGGCTATTTTACAGCAAACAATATGGAGAATTGTTCAAACTGCTCATTTAGAGAACCTAAATTAAATTCTAAATTCATCTACTTATGAACAAATAAGCTAATTGATATATCATCAAATTTGATTATCACTAAGACTATAATATGGAATCTCAGAACAATTTTATTATAAAATCAATTAAATACATTCTCATAAAGTGTATTTATTTAATTGATAGCTTTGTTACTTGTGTAAGCTTGTCCAGTCACTAATAGACTTCTGTCGTTTAACCTAATTCTCCTTACACCCAGTCTCTGAAGTGCTTTTCTCTGACTTGAAAATTTCCTTAAATAAATTGACACAATTCAGCATGCAGTATTTTTTTTTCCTTTTTTTTTTTTTTTTTGAGACAGTGTATCACTCTGTCGCCCAGGCTGGAGTGTAGCAGTGTGACCTTGGTTCACTGCAACCTCTGCCTCCTGAATTAAAGTGATTCTTGTGTCTCAACCACCCATGTACCTGGGATTACAAGCTTGCACAACCACGCCCAGCTAATTTTTGTATTTTTACTAGAGATGGAGTTTCACCATGTTGGCCAGGTCTCTTCAACTCCTGGTCTTAAGTAATCCATCCGCTTTGGCCTTTCAAAGTGCTAGGATTACAGGCTACAAGTGTGAGCCACCATGCCTGGCCAGCATACAGTATATTTCAATCCAATCAGAGCAGAATAGAAAAAAATGCATGTTTTAAATTAGGAAAAGTAATTGTAACACCATATTAAGACATAAACATTGGATACTTTTTGTTAATTCAATAATAGTCAATTAATTTTAAAATAAAATATTTAGCATTTCTTTGAAATTTCATTAAGTATATAGTATTTGTTGTTTTGGTGAAAGATAGAAGAATGTGCCATCCCAAAACATGCCAGATTGATATATTGATTATTTGGAGTTGAAAACGCTTGGAAAAGCTGTAGTTTCAGAAAAAGCTAGCTGACCTCTCTCCCTGAATGCAGCAAGTCACAAATATTCTTCTGGGAGGGGTACCTGTGTAGTACCAGGGCACGAAAATGGTTTTTATCAACAAGGACTTGCAATTGGAGGCTCCAGTGGACCTGAATAAAAATTCTTAATGAAGCATGAAAACTAATGAAGACAGGAGATATCTTCCATTAGTTTTATAAACCCGACCATATATCTCCTATTGACTTCCCTGGAAAATATACTGCCCTTAGCCAGATTTTCTTTGTCTTATCATGTCTTGTCTATTGTTCTTTGTCTAGAAAATAAAAAAGCATCTTGCTTTGGCCACTTCTTGGAACTTTACACTTTTGTGAAGATCCCCATAAACATGCAAAACTAGTAAAATTTGTATTATTTTCTCTTGTTAATCTTATTGGTGTTAGTTTCATTTTTAAATATAGCTAAAAGCCCATTAAGGGCTAAGAAGGAGTGGGTGTGGGGTTGAGATGACCTTGAACTCTCCTACAAGAGCCAACATTTAGACTTATTACAATGAACAATGTATATATCCTTTTTTTTCTCTATACGGTTAATCCTACCAACTTTGTTTTAGTATTACCTTATTCAAACTCCTGAGAGCCCTAAATGAATCAATTATGCCATTGATTAAACTGTCTTTAAACTTTCCCTTTTAGAAGTCCCTTCTTCTATCATCATTTAAAGTATAATAAACTATGTAGTCTTACACACACACTCACACACACTCTTTTCCTCATTCTCACTTCATAAGCTTATACCTGAACTCCTATTGACTGCCTTTTCTTAGGTCACCAATGACACCATTACTGATGATTCCAATGGTGACCTTTCATTTCCTGTCCTATCATCTCTGCGACAATAGACAAATCTTTTTCTTTCATTCATCTCTCAAGATTCTCTTTCCTTGCCTTCAGTGACAACACATTCTACTTTAAACATGTTTTTTTCTAACAGGGAAGAATGTTATCTCTGGACTCTGAAGAATAGCACGTAAATGCAGATTTTATCAATTCCTCACTGTTATGATATTAGAAATGTCTTAAACTCTCTTCTCTATAGTTTTCTCATTTAGAAATTAAAGAAAATGCAATAGCATACATCCTGGGCTTCTCTGTGGAGTAAATAAGTTAATGCAAGGATAGCATAGGAAAAAATGTTTGTTTTGTAAAACTGAATCACTTAAACCTGTATCTGACATATAGCTTAACCAGAGTTTTATTGTTACTACTATTAATAGTTGTAGTATTACTACTGTTGTTCCTTTCAGTCACTTTGGGATTATTATTTTTTTGATTTAAAGTTACTGTTCTCTTCTTACCCCTTACAGGACCTCTTGCATTCTCTGAGTGGTCTTGGGCAACTCAATTTTCTCGCTTTTCTCACTCATAGTTCTCAAAAATAACTAGACTGTACTGGGAATGCAACATCTTAAGCTAAGAAAGAGTTGGACGAGATAGCTCAAGCTCTGTTATAGTCACTATGTAGAAACAGGATATACCATTGAACACTTCAGCTCAGGGATGTCCATGACCTTGTGGTGTCAAATTCAGGGATGCCTACTTTTCAGGATTCTTTAGCTGTAGTATAAGTGGGGCACACACAGATGAGACATCATCCACCCCAGATAGCTTCCTGAGCCTTGGGGGCCCAGTTTACAGTGAGTCATAAGCTTCTGTTGTCCCTTTTTAAATTTCTGTAAATAATAAACCTCCTTCATGTAACTTGTGGTGTGGGAGTATTCTGTCTCGCCAGACTCAGATGTTGGTAACCAGTGCACAGTGACCCTGTTTCACAACCTAAAATATTTCAGTTCCTTGGGATTTTGTACTTGATCATTTTCTCTTTTCAAGTTCCATATACCTCAGAGGTCACATCCTGCATTCCTTTCCATTATTACCTGATGTATCTAAAATGTCTTCAAATTTTGCTCTTAAATGTTATGTATATTTATCCAATTAAAAACAAGGCATTTTTTTTTCTTCTCTTGAACATCACACAGGAATATCTAACTTAAAGAACTAAAGGCAATTTATTAGTTTATTACTAAATTTGGATCATATTGTGTATTCTGTGGTTCAGTGAGGAACATGATTACCCATCCCCTTGGTCAAAAACTTCTGGGTTAATTTAGTCCCACTGAGGTATATCTAATATACTATATATATTAAGTATAATATATAATATTATTATATAGTATATAATATATAATAAATATATATTATATATAATTTCTCAATTTTCCATATTTCAATTACCAATATTTAAGTTCCTCCATAAGTAATATTTTAACCTAGATTATTATAATAATTTATGGCATGGTCTTACACCTTCCCAAACTATTCTCCCAGAAAAGTCAGTGTTTGATATAAAAGCAAAATTTTATCATTACATCACTTTTTTAAATCCTTAAAAATCGTCTGAGACAAAATGTGCATTCTTTATTATGAAAGAGAAAATGGTTTAGAACTTGTCCTTGCTAAAACATGCAGCCAACATTCCCTGTCCTACTCCTAATTCTGTACTCTAGTTCTACTTTTTGATGCCACACTGGGAGATTCTTCAGGTCTTTGCAGTTGATATTTATTTTTTCCTAAATTGTCCTCCAAAAGTATCACCCCAAATTTAAACTTTAGTTATGTACCTATACTGAGTAGCCCTTAACTTTCTCGAAGTAATGATGTATTATATTATCCCATTATTTTAGACATATATTTATTTTATATTTTGCTTTAATCTTTAAATACTCTAATTTGTGCATGTTGAAAGTACTTGCCATTTAGTAAACATTGAATATAGGTGAGATGTGATACCTAGGCTAAGAGTGCTGGATTGGGGCCTAGGTTTACACACATGCTGTGTCAGTTAACCTTTCTGAATTAAATTAGCCAAACTATAAATTGGAGGCACTAAAAAGTAATCGTTGTTTTTCAGAAGTTAATGAAAAGATGCATTAAAGTAAACTAGAACAGAATCCAGTAGTTTGCATGAACTATGATTTCAAAATTACTAAATGAATATATATTTATATACAACTTATTCATTTAAGAATTATAAATATTGTATTTATGTAAATATTTAATAATACATAAAATAATATTGTAATATATTATATATAGTATTATATAAGACAATAATTGTAAATATTATAAATAAATATACATATATAATTTCACAACTTTTATATATATATATAAAGCATAAAACTAAAATAAGAACAAAACCAATTTTTTCATGGAAATTAGACTCAGAACTTATTGTATGACTTTGACATCTAGATATAACAGATAAGTGGCAGAAAAAGTGGTAAATTGGAGAAGACATTTACATGGAAAAGAGTCTGTTTTCTGTTTCAAGATTCTGTTTTTAATTGTGACTTTTTCCTGGGAAAATTATTTAACCTCTCTGAAAGTAAGCCTGATTAATTTTCTGTGTATATCAATGGTGATACAAAGACAGTAAGTAGCAACTGTTTGAAAGTTATGAGGGGAAAATATTAGGGCTTTTGTTGCCCAGATATAACACTGAAATGTTAGGTTGCTTCATTTCTCATATTAAAGTTCAATGCAGGCAAAAAGTTGATGCTAAGTATATATTAGGTCAGTGATCAAACATCATTCTGATATTTAAATTTAGAAATATTTTAATAGTTGAATAATTTCAAAAGGAATTATTCTTATGAAATTACATAGTGATTACCAATTTTAGGTCTAAAATTGTCTGTTTGGTTTATATTGGCTTGGGAAATAACAACATAATTAGATTTACACAAATTTAAGTCACAAATCTTCAAGAATGCTCAGGAGAAGGCATCCAGGCTGAATTCATAAAGTTCTGGATCACCTCTAAGTTTGTTTGAAGAACAAACAGCAATTATTTTAAAATGCATCTTTTGTTATTTTCCTACAAAAGCTCATGCTTATTATATATTTTCAATCTCAAAGGACACACTAAGGTTGTTTCCAATATTCCCCCTACAAACAATCCTTCAGAAGTTCCCACTAGTTGACCTCTATCAATTTCTTCTTTAATCCATAGGGGATGAAATCAACTTCTCAGTTTTTCACAGCCTTTACAGATGAAGTTTATATTTACCATATACATTATTTTCATCTATTAAATGTTATTGTGAAGTTTTTTTTCTTCTATATCCTAAGATTATTGCCCAGATTTTTTAGCTATTTGTGCTGTTTTCTATTAAAAACACATTCTCTTAAACTAGGACACAGACTTCTTCATACTAATAATTTGGAATTTGTCAAGCTATATTTTTATTCTATTTTGGGTATTTGTTCTGATGAAAATGTTGTTAACGCATTTTTGTTCTTGTGAGTTCTTGTAACTACTTCTATTTCATTTAGATATATGTTTTCTAAAATAATAAAAAATAAGGAATCAGATGCTAAGCAAATCCTGTGAATGGATAAGTGATACATTAATTATTGTGGAGTTCCCTGATTTTTGACCTGTTTATTTTTTGATATATTAAATATACTTACCCTTAAACTTGCTGTTTTCTTTCCTTATTTTTGGTTCTGTTAAATCAGAATATTGCATTCTCTACAATATAACAGAAAGTCTTAACAGGTATAATAAATTTTATTACGTTAAAATCTTAACAGGTATAATATATTTTATTATATGAACGTCTTAATAGGTATAATATATTTGCATATTGCATATTTTAAACTGAAGTTGTGTATTCACTTGAATTTGTAAGAAATAATACAGAGAAAGCGTTCTCTTGTACACTTGTACACTTGGTCCAGATTCTCCAAATTGTAACACTTTGAAAGCTATAATATAATTTCTATAATATCATATCCAGGTTAATGATATTGACAATCTATCAGTCTCACTCATATTTACCTACTTTTACTTGTACTGTTTTACATAATGTATATAATTGACTTTTATTCACTTGACAAAATTTCCTAAAAATACATCCAAATGATTGCATTAATTAATATTTTGTTCCTTTTATGACTGAGTAGTATTTCATGGTTCCTGGTATAAATTCACCACAAATTAAATATTCACCTGGGTTTATTGACGTTTTCAACTCTAACAAATTAAGCTGTTGTAGACATTCATGGACAAGTTTTTGTGGGAACCAAGTTTCATTACTCCAGATTAAACACCCACAATTGCAATTGCTGGGATCTATGCTCTATGCATGTCTGGTTTTTATTTCACTTTTAAAATTTTGTATTTATTTTCTTAAAATTTTGTGGGTACACTGAGAGTGCCCAATGAAGTCAGTAAGGATACTGGAGCATTGGAGGGGAGGTGGAGAAGGTCAATGAGCACCAAAAAAAAAAAAAAAAAAAAAATGTAGAAAGAATGAATAACATGTCTGTCTTTTTAAAAACCTGTCAACTATTTTTCAGAGTGGCTTTATTATTTTACTTTTCTACTAGCAACGTGTGAGTGATCCTATTTTTTTACATCCTAAATAGCTTTTGCTATTGTCATAATTTTTAAAAGACATTTTGTTAGGTGTGTGGAAATATCTCATTATGGTTTTATTTGACATATCCATGATGATTAATAATATTGTACATGTTTCACTACTTATTTGACATCTGAATATTTTTCTTGTTAAAATGTCTATTAATGTCTTTTGTCCATTACCTAATTGGATTTTCTGTTTTTTTTTTTTAAAGTTGTTGTTGAATTTTGTGTCACCTCTATTTATTTTTGTCAGTTTTGATATATGTTTAACAATTGATTGATTTTTTCAATAAATTGGATTTTTTAAACATTTTTTGTTTTCAATTTCACGAATTTTTGTTATTGTCATGATTATTTTTCTTCTTCTGCCTGCTTTCAGTTTACTCTGTTCTTTTTCTAGTTTCTTGAGATACAAGTGTAAGTTATTGATTTGAGATCTTTTCTCATTTTTAATGAAGCATTTAGTACTATAAATTTCTTTCCCACCACATCCTTAGCTGTATTTCCCATATTATGATATGTTATATTTTTCCTTTGTTTGTTTAAATGTATTTTTAGATTTTATTTGAGACATTACATTTAATCCTTGGATCATTTGGAACTGTGTTGTATAATTGAAATGTTTTTAAAGATTTTCCTGCTGTCTTTATGTTACTGACTTTTATTTTAATTCCACTATAGTCAGAGAACATACTCTACATGATATAAATTATTTTAAATGTGTCAGAGTTTGTTTTATGGTGCAAGAAATCATTTAGTATTTTAGTTAATATTTCATGAGCTCCTGAAAAACTGTATATTCTGCTGTCTTGTGTGGACTGAATATATATATATATATAGACATACATATTTAACTACATATGTGTGTCTGTGTATGTGTTTGCATGTGTGGATAAAATCTTGTTCATTGATTGTGCTATACAGATCTTCTACATGTTTGCTGATTGTTAAATTTTTGTCCAACAATTCTATCAGTTGCTGAGATAAGGCTGTTAAAACCCACAACTATGATTTATTTATTTTTTTTTAGTTTTATCATTTTTCTCTTCATGCTGTTTAAGACTTTGTTATTTGGTGTATATATATTTAGAATTGTTATGTTTACTAGCGAATAGATCAATTTATAATCAGTGTTGCAGTCTTCTCATTCCTTAATTTAGTGAGGTCCAAAATCTTGTCCCACAACCAAGAAGAGTAAGGCACACAGCCACCAGAGAGTGAGTAAGGCAAATTAGCATTTATTAAGCAACAGAAAAGTTCTCAGCAGTGAGAGGGGACCCGAACAAGGGTTGTCAGAAATGGGGTTGAGTTCTGAGTCTTTTATGTGACAGAAACAAGGAAGTCCTCTGTGGGTCCTGTCTTAATAGAAGGGGTAAAGTTCCCTGCTAGGAGTGTTCTGTCTGTGCATACCTGTGGTTAGCAGTAGTGACTCCATCTTGGTTATTACCCATGAGTACCTAAGCAAAATTCATGGGGGTACCAAAACTGCAATGCTAATGATATTACAATTAGCTCTGGGTCAAGTTAAGGATATTTAGTTGATTTATTGAAACATAATTGGGACTGTCCCTTCTGAGAGACATCCTGGTATAAGAGGAAGTGGTTAGCCACATTTCCACATACTAGCTACGCCAAAAAGGTAGTGCAAGTGCATTCCCATGGGCACTGTCTTTCTCCGAAGACCCTTCCTCTCTGTCCTAGCCAGCCTCTAACTCTCTCCTCTCTTGTTAGTAATGTTCTTCTTTGCAAGATTTTTTGAGTCTAACTTCCAGATGATCAAATATTAATATACCCACTTTTGCCCTATTATTGATAAATATTTCCGTGGTATATATTTTTATATTCTTTTACTTTCAACCTATGGATATTACTGAATTTAAAGTGTATTTTTTACAATAGCAATAGTTAGGTTGCATTTTTTTATTTATTGAGCTAATTTCTCTTCTGATTGGTATATTTATGTCACTTATATTTAATGTAATTATTAATGTATTAAAACATAAGCATTTTATTTTATTATTTACTATATATTCATTTTCTTGTTCTCATTTTTCTGTTTCTTTGTTTGATTTACTGTGTGCTACTCGAACTTTCATGCTGATTTGCTTATAATGTTTGGATACATCTACAATATACACTCTTTGCTTTGGAAATTTGTATATACTTTATATGCTACTCTTCATATTTTAATACCTGATTTAATATCTGATTTATAAAACATAATATAAATACCAATGTTTTTACCCTTCTGATTAAAACATGGAAACTCAGCTTATATTTATTTTCCTTTATCTTCTATACTTTTAAGTATCACTTCCTTTAGTATCAAAAGGAGTTATAATTTTTGTTTCAATTATCAACTATGACTTATAAAACTCACTAGGAAAAAACATGTATTGGATGTATTCATATTTCTGCTAATTCTATTAATATATCTTCCTTCTTGATGTGCAAAATTCCTTTTTTTTCCTTTATTTTGTTTTAAGAAAAGTTTTTAGTAAACATTTAATGGTAAACTTGCTAACAACAAATTTTAAACAGTTCAAAAAATATAATTTCCCTTTATTCCAGAAGCATAGTTATGACATCTGTAGCATTCACAGTTAGCAGTTCTTTTCTTTCACTACCTGAAAAATATTGTGTAACTTGTTTCTGACCTCCATTGTTTCAGATGAAAAAATGTATTTTCATTTACATTGGCTTTCCTCTATAGGTGATGCACTGTTTCTATCTGGCTGTTTTTAAGACTTTGTCCTTAGTTTTGTCAACAGCCTATGCTGGGGAAAGGACACAATCTCCAATACATGCTTCTGGAAAAATGGGATATCCATATGCAGGAGAATGAAACTAGACCCCTATCACTCACTTTATACAAAAATAAACTCAAAATGGATTAAAACCTTAAGTGTAAGACATGAAAAATTAAATTACTAGAAGAACACATAGAGAAATGCTTTAGGATTTTGGCTAGGCAAAGAGTCTGTCCATAAAGCACAGGTAACAAAAACAAAAATATATAAACATGACTATGTGAAATTAAAAAGTTTCTGAACAGCAAAGAAACAATCAGCAGGGTAAAGATACAACCTGTACAATGACAGAAAACATTTGTGAATTATTCATCCAACAAGGGGCTAAAAACCAAAATATAAGGAACTCAAGCAACTCAACTGCTCAACTGCAGAAACAGACAAAAATACAATTTAAAAATGGGTTAAGGATCTGAATAGACATTTCTTGGAAAAATACATTCACTAAACAAACATGAATATGAAAAATGCTCAACATCAGTAATCATCATGAAAATGCAAATCAGTACCACAATGAGATGTCATCTTACCACAGTTGGAATGACTACTATTAAAACAAAACAAAAAAATGCTAATGAAGATGTGGAAAAAGAAGAATTCTCATACACTGTTGGTGGGAAGTTAAATTATTTCATGTATTTTGAAAAACTGTATGGTGGTTTCTCAAAAAACAAAAATAGAGATACCGTATGATTCAGAGATCCCACTACTACGTGTTTATCCAAAGGAAAGAAAATCATTACATTTAAGAGGCATCTGCACCTCCATGTTTATTGCAGCTGTCTTCACAATAACCAAGATATAGAAAGCTAAATGTCCATCAATGGATGGATAGATAAAAAATTTAGTATATACATATACACATACATATATATACACATATATATATGAATACTAATCTGCCATAAAAAGAATGAAATTCTTTCATTTGCAGAATCATGGCTAAGACTAGAGAATATTATGTTAAGTGGAATAAGTCAGACACAGAAAAATTAATACTATCTGTCCTTACCCATATGCAGGAGCTAAACAAATTTGAGCTCATTGAAGTAGAGAGTAGAATTGTGGTTATTAGATGTTGGGAAGGATGTGTGAGGGGAGGATAGAGAGAGGTTGGTTAATGGACACAAAATTATAGCTATATAGGAGGAATAAGTTCTGTTGTAGTGCTCTATAGCATAGTAGTATGGAAATAATAATTTATGGTATATTTTCAAAAAGCTAGTAGAGAGGATTTTGAATGTTGTCAACACAAAAGTATGATAAACTTTTGAGGTGTTTGAAATGCTAATTACCTTGATTTGATCATTATGCATTGTATACCTGTATCAAAATATCACTCTGTTTCTGGAAATATGTACAATTATTCCATGCCAACTAACTATAAAAGGACAAGATAAAGATTCAAAAAATAGGAAGAAATATCATTTTTCCGATATAATTTGTTCTCAGTGTGCCCATGTTGTTTCATGATTGCAAAGCATTCTTTTAAGTGCTTGTAAACTATTGTTTTCATGCTTCTTAAAATTACTTCCAGAAGTAATGTCAAGCTCATTCACCTATAGTTTATGAGATCTATCTTCCTTTAAAAACCTAGTACACTGCCCATTTCTTGTCTTCTAAAACTTTTTCTGTTCTCCATAATCCTCAAAGGTATCTATGAGCAATTTAAAAATCTCTTTCTTAAATTTTCTCATTGTTTAGGAGAAAGATCTGCTCCAATACTAGAGCCCAGAGCTCATAGTGCCTCTTCATTCATCTTGAGACTTAATTAAAAGCAATGTTGAGTCTTCTCTTGTGGATCTAAAAATCTACTTGATGAGAAAGACTGAAGAAAAATAAGGATAAGGCTATATCCTCCATGTTTTCATGGCACAAAATCTTTGCTAACTGTGATAAGAAGAATAATCGCCCCCCACCCCCCGCAACCCACCACAAGACTGTCCTTGTCCTATTGTCTATGTCAGGAAGGATATCCTATGTTATATACGAATATGTGATGTTACAATGCAAGAAAGTGTTAAGGTTGCACATGACATTAAGCTTGCTAAACAATAGATCTTAAAATAAGATCATACTTGATTATCTAGGGGGGGCTAATTTAATCACAAGGATACTTTAAATGTGGAAGAGTGTGGTAGAAAACATTTAAAGGTCCTACATTGCTAATTGTACTGGAGGAAAGGACCAAGAGACAAGGAATGGAGAACGGAGCCAAGAGACAAGAAATGAAGACAGCCCCTAGAAGCTGGAAAAGGCAAGAACATGTATTCTCCTTTAGAGTCCCCAGAAGGAAAGCAGTGCTGCTGATACCTTGATTTTAGCCTAAGGTAAACCATTTAAGACTTCTGACTTTTATAATTTTTAAATGATAGATTTATGTTTCTAAACTACCAAATAAAAATATTTTATGTTTAGTTCTTAAAAGTTTAATCAAAATGTTTCTTGAAATGTGTTTATTCTGTATAGGGTGTCTTAGGCTTCTTGAATCTATACATTTGTGTCTTCTGCAAATTTGAGGTTCTTTTCAAGCACTATTTCTTCAAGTATTCTTTCAGCCTCATTTTACTTCTTTTCTGGTACACATAATTAAAATGTTGGATCTTTTGTTGTTGCCCCACACATACCTACACCTCTGTTCATTTTATTTATCAGTCTGTTTTATTTATGTTGTTCAAATTGGTTAAATTCTACTATTCTGCCCTCATATTCACTGATTTTACCTTCTCCCATCTCAATGGTACTATCGACTCCATCCAACACATTTTTCACTTCTGTTGCTGTGTTTGTTTGCTTTTATAATGTACATTTGGTTCTTTTTCTTTACAACTCAAGTTTAGTTAATATTTTGCTATTTTGTTATATATTTTAAGATAATTTCTATTTGATGTTGAAACATTTTTGCTAGATATTTTAAAATCATATTCAGATGATTCCAACATCTGATGCATTTTGGTGTTGGTGTTAGTTAACTGTCTTTTTTCACTCAAGTTGTTATTTTCTTGGTTCTTTTTATGATCGGTGATTTGTAATTATATTCTGGACATTTTGTCTATCATGGCAGACAATTCTGAGTTCTATTTAAACTGTTCCTTTTGGCAGGCAGTCACACTGTTTATCTTTAGCATGTACATCCTGGGTGTGGGTGGGGCAGGTACACTGTGTACTACTTACTAACTTGTCTGAGTTCAGTTAAACAGAACACACTCATATGCAACAAATTACATAAAGCAGATGTATCATTTACAGACAAACTGCAAGAGACAACAGATACCTTCGTGAGCCGGTCCATTATGAGCCAGTAGCCCAAGGCTCAACAAAGTTGCTGAAGTGGATGGAGTGCATGTGAAGTGCCTGAAGTGGATGGAGTGATTGTGCATGCCCCACTTGTACCACAGTTGATGGACCCCACAAGACAGCCTGCCCTAGGTTACATACCTCAGGGCCACTAGGAAACTGTGGCCTAAAGTTTTGAAGAACATCTCTCTGTCAAGGGAGAGAGTAACAAAGCCCAGGCTGTTTCAGGCAGTTCTTTCCTGTCTCAGGATATTGCATTCTCAGCATATACTACAGTTGCTCCTGACAACTACAAGCAAGAAAGAGGGGATAATTGGGTCAGTCCAAGGCCACCTGGAAAGTTGACCTGCAGTCTCCTTCTCCAACCAAGATATTGCCCTTAGAAAAACTAATGTATTTCATATGCCCATTGAAATCTCCAGATCTGGAAGTGGAGGTTTGTCTTGTCAGATCAATGTAACACCTTGGCTGACACTGTCAGTGTCAGAAACATTGTTGAGTCATAGCCAGAATACATTTTACTAGTCCCAGGAGAACTACTACCACTAGCAGTACAGTCAGACCTCTCTGCAGTAGTAATCTAGCCCTGGGTCTCAAATATCTAGGTAAGAGGTTGTCAAAGAGGTTAAAGAAGGATTCTTCAGGTGGTCCCACTGTCTGTAACCAGTGGGTCGACTTCTGGATCTCCTCTACCTATGTTTCTACAATACCTAAGATGTTTATCCCAGTACTGTAGGAGGTGTTGGCAATTGTATACACTTCTCCCAGTTGAGCTAAAAGAAAGTATGGAGGGCCAGGCGCGGTGGCTCATGCCTGTAATCCCAGCACTTTGGGAGGCCGAAGTGGGCGGATCACCTGAGGTCAGGAGTTCAAGACCACCAGCCAGACCAACATGGAGAAATCCTGTCTCTACAAAAAACAAAACAAAACAAAACAAAACAAAACCAAAAAAACAAAATTAGCCAGGCATGGTAGTGCATGCCTATAATCCCAGCTACTCTGGAGGCTGAGGCAAGTGAATCGCTTGGACCCCGGAGGCAGAGGTTGCAGTGAGCTGAAATCATACCACTGCACTCCAGCCTGGGCAACAAGAGCGAAACTCCACCTCAAAAAAAAAAAAAAAAAAAAAATGTCTGGAACAATTCTGTTGTTTAAAATAACTTTCTGAGTGGGGCTGGGAGATGTTTCCTAGGCTTCTAAGACAGTGACAATGGAGGAGGCAATATTTTCCATGGTTTGGGACAGGTTTCTTTTCATTTTTTATGAGCAATAACTCCTATGTATGGTACTAAAGATCTCATAAAAGAAATAAACCCGAAGTCAGTTACACATCCAGTCAGGTCTTTGGTAAGTCTGGTATACAGCATTAGGCTACTGAGTCAATGGAGCACTTCATTTTGGGGGTAAATTCTAGGAGCATCCCTAGCACACTCAATGTTGCAGGATCTGTAAGTTTTCCAGGCACGACTTTGCCCACCCGACATTTGAGTCACCCCAGATTGCCCACAGATAAAGATGTAGCCCTCTGGCACACACAGGCCTCCTGTGCTAGTACTATTTATGAGGATGAAAGTATTGGCACTCACTAGCCAAGTCTCATTGATGGCAGTAGTTGCAGAGTTTTCCTCATACGGTTTACCCCATATAATCCTAAAGCCCCTATGCAGAGGGCTAGCACTCTTCCGATACTTGTTCTCTTCGTCATCATGAACACACATCCTTGTAATTAAAGGAGACTGGTGCATCAAAACACCTGCCCACCAAAGATTTGTTAGTTGTGGTCATGACATTTTGCCACAAAATTATTTAAGTTAAAAGACAGCACCTTTGAATTCTTCCTATGTGGCATGTGCTAGGTACTCGCTCAGTAAGCTAGGACTTAGGGTTCATTACTGTACTCTGTGGCATTAGGAGTGCTGGAGCTAACGACTGGCAAGACAAAAGGATCATTCTAGTCAATGAGAGAACAAGGTCGTGAATAGAGCATTCAGCACTTTGTCAAGTTATCCATGGTGGTCACACTTTGGAAGAGCCCACTAAGGCATTATGCTCACAGGCCTCTAATGCCCCATCCTTGTGGAAAAGCAGACCGACAGATTCGTGCCCACCTCTCACCCTTTCCAGGGTCTCAGATGTTCTCTACCTATTGGATAAGAATTAGGCTGAGTTGGTGTAGCAACCTGGTCTGTCTGTTTTACTCCCAAGCTACTTCTGCAGACACCCATTGCCCTTGTTGCTTGACTCAGACCTTTCTGCCTCAATCATCCACTCCAGTACAAAGTTGGCATATCTCATAACATCATCCACCCAAATCGAAGGACCAGAGGTATCCAACATCATTAGAGGGACTCCAGCAGTCTGTCATTCCTTACTCCTGTCCTCCACCCCTGTGGAATCCCCTTATAGGGGAGGTACACAAGGAAAGTATAAACTCCAGATTAGAGACAGGGTGGCCTCTCTGGGGTACTATGGCAGCGTGAACTGCAATTCATCCCCAGGACACATATTCTATCAGGAAAAAGGAAAAAGAATGGTGAACACAGACGGAGACTTTACAGGCATGGACAGCCTAGTCAGGTGGCTTTCTAGTCCACCTCCCCCCACCAAGCTCAGTGTCCCTCAATATGCATTGTGGTGCTGTTTCCTTTGTATTGGTGTGTAGTGTTTAGTGTCCCTATTGCCCTAGTCAGATGGGCTACCCCCTCATTAGCAGGACATCTTAATGTTCTTTCTTCAGTTGCTTTGTGAGTTCCATTATTCAATAACTCTACTGGCCTGAGGATAACAATGTACTTAAAAAGTCCATCTGTTTTCACTAATGTGCACCCATTTTCTAGTTGCTTGGGTAGCAAAAAACATTCCTTGGTCCAACTAAAATCCCATGGGCTATGTAAAAGGATGGCATAAATTCCTCTCTAGTGTGGCTATGGTTGCCTCAGCACATATATCATTGACATATATTTGTCTTTTTCAGACAACAAGCTGTTTTTCTTAGTCCTTGTCCTCACATGGAGATCCTCTAACAGTCCAATCCCTCCATTTTCATTGTCCTGATCAGATGGCTAGGCTTTTGGCAAAGGCCCATGAGTCCCTGAAAATGTAGCAAGATATGCAGTAGGGGTAGCCTACCTTTCATTCGGCTTATTGGGCAGAATGCCCCTGTCCAATCTCAGTCAAAAGATAACCATCCACTGGCTGAATGGCGGTCCAGTGCATGTTGTCGGTCTGGCAGAGCTGTCAGTAAACCATGCCTGTCAAGCCTCTGAGTGAGCCCAAGCTAAGCCATCGTATCCCCTGGGACCTGCAGGTATACATCCAGACGGCCTGAAGCAAGTGAAGAATCACAAAAGAAGTGAAAATGGCCAGTTCCTGCCTTAACTGATGACATTAACTTGTGAAATTCCTTCTCCTGGCTCAGAAGCTCCCCCACCGAGCACCTTGTGACCCCTATCCCTGCCCACCAGAGAACAATCCCCTTTGTAATTTTTCACTGCTTACCCAAATCCTATAAAACGGCCCTACCCCTATCTCCCTTCACTGACTCTCTTTTCGGACTCAGCCCGCCTGCACCTGGGTGAAATAAACAGCCTTGTTGTTCACACAAAGCCTGTTTGGTGGTCTCTGCACACGGATACGCATGACAATGCCATGCTGTCAGTAAGCATGTCTCTGAGTCCTGGGCCCCAGGTCGCCACAGGAGAATTCAATGGATCCTTACACATTGCTTAGAAGGGATAGTTTGTTGTAGTCCTGAATTAATAAAGTAATGTCCTATTCTCCACTTACTATGTAGTACTGTTTTTGTTAAAGAAACCATTGGGACTTGGGTAGTTTAGGTGGCAGGAAGGATATGCCCCACTGTTGTGGCTTGAATTCTGAGCTGTCAAAGAATATGTTCCCTCAGGCAATGGTGATTTTTGTGCTACCTGAAGTAGGGGGATCAATGCCAATAATATACTCATAAGTGAGAACCTTGGTCACTGGCACCCAATATGAACCAAAGCCATATCACTATGGTAGAAAAGCACTACTGGTCAATGCATTCCTTCTAAAATCTTCCAATGTCACCAGTTTTTCTCCCTAAGAGGACCTGGAAATATTATGTGGACTCCAGTATAAAAAAAAGTCAAAAACAAAAAAAAAAGTCTGAATTTCTGTCTTTTCCCCTCCTATCTTGACAGAAACATAAAGCCTTTGGCCTCCATTTGGGGACCCTGAGACCTTGGTCCCATTTCTGACTGTGCCATTCAGCCCAAGACATTGGATTTGCAATGTCCTTTTATCAAAGAAACATACCTGGCCTTTCTCTATATCTGTCCTTTGGATAATGAGTCTCCCTTTATGTGAAGCCCTTTATCACATGTATTGATTCCTTCTCAGATGCCTCAAGGAAGATCTGAGGACCCCTTTCTTCCTTCTCTCTCAGGTGCCTTAGGGTCTGGTTGAGTACCCATTTCCCTCACTCTCTGCCCCCATGAATGACAGGTTAATCAAATAAATATCCCCAACCAAGGGATCTATGTTCCTCTATTTCCTCAATGCCTTTTGTTTGCCTTCATGTGAATGAGATGCAGCCATCTCATTCACATCTGTGGGAAGTGGCAGACCTATGTCCCACTTATCACCCTTCCTTCCTCCAAAAATATTCAGTCCCCATGCCCCCAGGCTGCCATCTTTCCCCTGGGCTGGGTACTAGGAAGTATCACCCCTCCTACTTCTCAAATAAGCTATGATTACATTAGATGGGACCCTGCTCGCTGCACCTGTTTTGTGGATCAGGTTTACTGTGTGCTGCTTACCAACTTGTCTGAATGAAGGACATAGAATATACTTATAGGCAACAAATTACACAAAGCAGATTTGTAACTTACAGGTAGGCAGTAAGGGACAAAAGAGTGCTAGGATCTATGATGAGCTGGTCCCTGAAGACTCAAGAAAGCTGCATAGGGAACATCGAGTCTCAGCTGTGCATTTCCCAGTTGCACCACAGCTGAGGGACTCTTTTTTTTGAGATGGAGGTTGGTTCTTGTTGTCTAGACTGGAGTGCAATGATACAGTCTCGGCTCACTGTAACCTCCACCTCCTGGGTTCAAGTGATTCTCATGCCTCAGCGTCCCAAGTAGCTGGAATTACAGGTGTCTGCCACCATGCCTGGCTAATTTTTATTTTTTGTATTGTTAGTAGAGATGGAGTTTTGCTATGTTGGCCAGGCTGGTCTCGAACTCCTGACCTCAGGTGATCCACCCACCTTGACCTCCCAAAGTTCTGAGATTACAGGTGTGAGCCACCACGCCCAGCCAGGACTCTTAAAGGCAGCCTGTTCAGGGTTGTATACCTCAGAGGCAATGTGAAATATTGACTTAAAACTTTGAAGGACATCCAGCTTTCAGAGGAAAGAGCAACAGGCCCAGGCTCGTCCAGTCAGCCCCTCCTTGTCTCACCGTATTGTATTCCCAGCACAATCTATAGTAATTATTAAGACCTACAGGGAAGAAAGGGAAGAGAACTGGGTCAATCCAAGGTCACATGGAGAACTGTCCTGCACTGGCCAATTTTTTTGGCTGTAGTTTCAACACCAACTTAATGTTTAGAGCTTTTGTATTGTGATTTCAGCCTCTTTGATTAATGTGGTGCTGCTGGGAATTCTATTGCTCCCTGTTAGTGCTGCCTATGGCAGTGGAAGTTGTTTCTCCAGGTTAGGCTACCAGGTGTCCGAGGTATGTGGTGAGGGGTGTGGTAGAATCCCCCAACCAATGTCCCCTGGCTGCTCTGGGTCATTGGGAAGAGAGTCCTAGGCCTGTAGGGACAAAGCAGCTTCTTAGAGCAGGCCACTTTCTCTACTAGGTCCCTCTTCCTGGTTCTATTTTCCCGCCTTTGTGCTTCCTGGTAGAAAAGGTAGTCTCAAGCTGTACTGGGAAGGAGAGTACCTCTCTTAGCGTTTCTCCTAGCTGCTTCTCCTGGCTGATGGTGGGTGTCTCAAGCTAGCGGCTCCTGATTGATCCAAGGGAGGAAGGAGCTTACTTGAGCTACCTTCTATTGCTAGATTGGGTGATGAGGAAAAATAAGTCTGAAGGCCTTCATCTGTCCAGTGAGGATACACAAGATGCCTTGCTGTTGTGCTGTTTCACCATTCCTTGCATATCAAACTAGCTCTTCTTGTGTTTACCTCCATCTCTTAGAGCTTTTTCATGTTAGTCACATGTGTCATTTTCAAAATATATAGTTGTGCATAACAAAAAGGGGTGGGAAAAACATGGATCTGTGCTATATTGTCTGAATCTGAAGTTCCTTGCATACTTTACACTGAATAAGCTTTATCTGTGAGCTATATTGCTAGTATTTTCTTTGCTTATAATTGTTTCAGGTGTCACATTTAAGAGTTTGCTTGATTACGATATTTAAATATTACAGAATAACAATATTCTGCAAATAATGCCCTGATATTCAAACTGAAATTCCCTTTTCATGATAGATCAAGGAAATTAGAACCTAATGATTTAATGGTGTATGCAACTGCAGTATTAGTTTTGTATTCAAAGCATCATAAAGTAAATGACAAATTGAAAGAAAAACACAACTTTATTTACTCCAATTAAATATTAAAGTAAATAATAATATGTCTATTGAAATGTCATCTCAGGATATTATGTATTCTAATTAGGTGATTAAATATGTAATCAGTAAAATGTCATAGATTTTATTTTATTTATATTTTTATAGAGAGAAGATATCAGTCTGTCACCAGGCTGGAGTACAGTAGCTGGATCATAACTCACTATAACCTCAAAATTTTGGGCTCAAGCCTCCCAAGTACCTGGGATTACAGGTGTGAGCCACCACAATAGGCTAATTAAATTTCTAAATTTTCTGTAGAGATGAGGATCTCCCTGTTACCCACTCTGGTCTTGAACTCCTGGATTTAAGGTATTCTCAGCCTCCCAAAGTGCTAGGTATAAGCCATCATGCCTGGCCCTAGAATTTTTAAATTAATGGTGGTTGATACACGTATTTACATTGTATTTTCCTCAGATTTACTGAGGTATAATTTACCTATGCAAAATTTATTAATTTTTAAAGTAAACATATTAGTGAGTTTGGCAAATGTATAGTTTTTTTATGGCCAAAATTAAAATATAGAACATTTCCATTATAGCATATACTCAAATGTGTCTTAAAGTATTTATAAATATAATATTCACTGTATTTACTTATATGACTTTTTAATAAGATTATAAAATCCAGTTATGTTTTAGTATGCTCAAAATTGTGTCAAATAATATTAATTCTTAAATTAATTATGCATTATAAATTCTTGTCTCTTAATAAAATTTCATGTACGCTTTCACTCTGTAAAACTCGAATGCATGTGGGACTGCTTCAATTTTTCAATTATATTTTCACTTTTCTCTTTTTATACCTACCTAAATCGGTTCCTATAATTGAATTTATCATTTAGGAGTGAACATTTGTTTAAGAAAATTTAATCTTTTCCATCAGCATACTCAATGTATCAATTTTCCATTGTAGATTGTAAGAATAAATCTTTAGGTAATATAGGCAAACAAAATTTAATATATAGAATTAGTTTCTTACACATGATTGGAGAGTTGGTAGAGCAGGTTTTGGACTGATCTTCTAAATGATTGCTCGAACTCCACCACAAAAACGACAGAGCTGGGACTGTTGCTCCTTTTGCCATGACTGAGAAGCTGGAGAATCAGGATCTCCTGTGCAACCACCGGCACTAAAATTATGCTGACTTCGCTAGCTGTTTTTTCCTCAGTTTCAAAATTTATCTGATTAACTTAAAATTTAAACAAAATTGTTAGTCTAAACATCATTAAATGTACTCATGGGAAACATATTTACATAAAGAAGAAGAAAATAATTTTTTGTAACTTGAGGCACATTGTCCATTTTACAAATGTGCTTTTAGAAAAACTGCTTTGAGAAACAATAATTTTTTCTGTCATGCTTCATAAAAACTAGATACACGTTTCTAAATCAAATTTCTTTTTTTTCTACTTTGATGGGGAAGCTGGGAAGCTCAAATGTTTGCATTTTAATTTAACAATACAGAGAAAAATTTCATCTGTTTCTCTCTGCATTGTTGGCCTTAGACTTACTCTAGCAGCCTCCATTCATATCTCTTGCAGGGGTACCTTATAGTTTCATACCAGGTCATTCCTGTTTCTCTTTCCTTTTGTGATGCACCTCTTCTTGCTAAAGATTTTGGTCACTATCTTTTGTTTTGTGTTTACTTATTTTAGCTTGTATATAAGTTCTGCTCTACACAACATTTCTGATTTATATGGCAGGAAATGTATGAGACAGTTTGTCACGTTCCTGACTGATCTGGGCCTTAACTGTGCCTCTATATTGTGAATAAACAGTTGCATTCTCTAACACATATTTTATTTGATCCAAATAATACATGAGTCCAACTACCAAATATACATCTTGGGTCCTCTGTAGCTATAACATTTTCAACAGTCGTATTTATGGAATCCATCTCCCTCTGTTATGTTTTCATTATTATCCAAATAGAGGATATAGATATAAATGAACTCACTCTGGTGAGCCAGGGACCACACAGTGGCTTAAAATATCTTAATCCAGGTATCTACAGACTAACCTTAACCTAACAGTGAGTTGCTACGTTTGTTTTTTTTTTTTTTTCTCTAAGCATTAAAATACTTCCTCACAGTTGCTTGCTTCTTGATCATAGGATCTTAGCCATGGTTCATATTTAAATAACAGAATGTCATTGGCCACAAAACTAAGGACTGAACATTTGACCCTTTGTGACTGTTGCTATAGGAAAGTAAATGTCTTTGTTACATTGCTTGTCAGGAAAAAAATAGGAAGGCATCTTCTATCTCAGGCTCTTTTCCTTAAAGAAGGTAGGTTTAATGTAAAACCTGAATTGTAAGTAACCCTGGGGATATCATGTTTAGCTTTTACAGATTGAGCAAGTACTTAGTCAAATTACCAGATTTTCAGAATGTGCCTGAGTAAGCCAGTCTGAAATAGTCGATGATCCAGCTTAAGACTATTCAATATCCATGCACCTTCCTTTTCTAAAGCTTAAACTTCAAAAGAGTAACAGTAGCAAGTACATGATCCTGCTAAATATAATCCAAATATAAGTTGTACAAATTAAATTGCAGTGGTCCTATCCAGAATAGGTATCTATGATATTCACTCCTCTTCAGATTCAGTCTCAACTATGTCTTAATATTCTGAAATAAGATAATAAATTATGAAGTTATTCAAACCAACCAATCCTAAAAATGATGGGAAAATGGAAGATAAGACAATTATATGCATGACAATGCAGAAGAGAAGAAAACACAAGAACGTATTACACACTTAATTTTACAACTGATCATGGAACTGTCGATGGTATTTGCACCATTCATTTTTTATTATTCATTCTACACTTCTCTATAGTATCCTAAATTATCCAAGTTTCCATAGCAAGAGCCCACTCTTCATGAACTATGCCCTTAGTTGTCTTGTCAAATTGGAGTTGTTTTCATCCTCCATTAACGTTTACCACTTGACAGAAAATCCAAAAGGCATTCGAGGAGTCCAACTCCAGGCAAAAACCCTATGTGTAATCTTTCAGGCCTAATTACAGGCCATTACAATGGCTTTACCTGGCAGGCCTTACGAGAGAAAGACACTCTCCCCATACCGGAATTGGCAAACAGCCAGTGCATTACAATGTCTGATGGGAGCTGCAGTCTAGGACTCTTGCCCCTCTAGCCAACCATCCTCCTGTGCATGTCTGCCATTCAAGTCTCAGGCACCCCCATCTGAGCTATCCTTATTAGGGATCCTCAACAGAGAATCTTTGAAGAGAACTCTATGATGGGAAGAGAGCGATAAGGGAGAGGAGAAAGGGGAAACCTTGAAAACATTATTTTCTATTCTGAATCAGAACTCAGTACTTTTCCTTTCCTAGCCCTTCCTCCTCTTTCTGTCCCATGGAGCCCAAGTCCATAAGATGAAAGGACCTGGGCTCCATGGTCAAAAGATCCTTGCTGAGAAAATTCCTACATCTGCATCTGTGCTGATCTACCTGGGGCTGTTTCATGGGACAAAATGGAAAATTGGAGGAGCTAGAGATCTTTCCTGTTTAGTGTCTTGCTTAAACTATCTCAGTAAGTAAAGATTTAACTATTATTGTCATTTTGGCTTATTGTTTCAATTAGCTATTTCAACTCCATGGCAGCTTAGCTCTTGATAGCATTCTGGAAAGTACATAGGATTCTAGATATTTTTACCTCTTTTGTTATATGAATTACATGTCTTCATAATAAGGAATTAAGGCTGGGAATGCTCGCCTGTAATCCCAACAATTTAGGAGGCCAAGGCGGGTGGATCAACTTAGGTCAGGAGTTTGAGACCAGCCTGGCCAACATGGTGAAATCCCACCTCTGCAAAAAATACAAAAATTAGCTGGGTGTGGTGGCGTGCACCTGTAGTCCCAGCTACTCGGGAGGCTGAGGCAAGAGAATCACTTGAACCCAGGAGGTGGAGGTTGCAGTGAGCCAAGATAGTGCCATTTCACTCCAGCCTGGTTGACAGAGCAAGACCCCGTCTCAGTAATAATAATAATAATAATAATAATAATAATAATAAGGATTTAATATCCAAACCATTCTTGTAACATATTTAATATTGCCATTCAGTGGCAAATAAAAATAATATACAGTAATGCCCTGACTAATAACAACATTTTGGTCAATGATGAACTACATACAGAACAGTGGTCCCATAAGATATGAGCCAAACAATTCATGTGTGTGTGTGTGTGTGTGTGTGTGTGTGTATATATATATGGAGAGAGGAGAGAGAGAAAGAGATAACCATTAAAGAGCCTCAGACAGGTCCTTGAGGAGGTATCCCATAAGGAAGCATTGTTATCATAGAAAATAAAAGTTCCACACATGTTATCGCCCTGGAAGACCTTCCAGTGGGGCAAGGTATGAAGGCAGAAGACAGTAATATTGATAATCCTGACCCTGTGTAGGCCTAGGCTACTGTGTGTGTTTATGTCTTATCGATAAAATATTTTAAAAGTAAATGATATATATTTAAAAACTTTAAATAGAAAAAAAGCTTATATAATAAGGGAATAAAGAAAGAAAATATTTTTTGTATAGATGTTCAATGTGTTTATGTTTTAAGTGCTATTACAAGAGTCAAAAAATTATAAAGTAAAAAGGATACAGTAAGTTAAGGTTATTTTATTATTAGAGAAAAAATAGTTTTTAGAAATGTAATGTAGCCTAAGTATACAGTATTTATTAAGTCTACAGTAGTGTTCAGTAATGTCTAAGGACTTTGGTTTCACTCACCATTCACTCATTGACTCACCCAGAGCAACTTCTGGGCCTGTTAGTGCCATTTATAGTAACTGTCCTATACAGGTGTACAATTTTTTGTTTTATATCATATCTTTTTACTGTATCTTTTCTATGTTTAGATACACAGATGTTTATCATTGTGTTTCCATTGGGTACGTTATTTAATATAGTAACATGACGTAAGGGCTTGTAGCCTAAAATCAATAACCTCTACCTTATTGCCGAAGTGTGTGGTAGGCCACACCATCTAGGTTTGTAAAAGGACACTATGATGTTCACTTAGGGAACACATTTCTCAGAATGAATTCTCATCATTAATCAACTCAAGGCTGTACTTATAAGTGAATCCACTGTCATAAATATAGTTCAGGTCACCTTAAGTTTCTTCTTGGACTTGCCAATGAACCATGGAATTAAGAAGCTCTCTGCCTACAGACTTTTTTATCTATTGTAATCTGTTTCTTGTAGTCCCAATTTTAAATCTCATTAATGTCTTGTCACTTCCATTAGAATAAATTATAAACACTTTGGATGGCCTTAAGACATTTGTAATTTATCCTAAACTCATCTCTACTCTCATCGCTTGATATCTCCCTCTTCCACCCACACATATATATTTAAGCCCACATAATTACTGCAATTACCCCAAATTCTGTACTTGTCACCAGAGTGTCTTGCAAACCCACTCTAACTAATAAGACTTTTCACTTAACTCTCCAGTTGTAATTGATATTCTAGTTTCAAACTTTCTTTTCTGTGTGAAGGCTGTACAGATATCACAATTTTGTTTATTCAGTGTGATCATTGGCAGCCTGTGACCTATGGTTTCGGTACAGCCTGCAAGGTAATAATGGTTTTTAGAGATTGAAATGATTGAAACAAATTTTTTTAAAATAACATTTTGTGTCATATAACAATTGCATAAAGTAAAAACTGTAGTGTTTCATAAATAAAAAGGTTTCTTTTGGATATAAGATCATTCACTTATATGTGGTCTATAGATGTTTACAGGCTATTATGTCACAGTTCAGTGGTTGCAACAGAAATTGTATGATTGTCAAAGCCTAACATACTTACAATCGGACCCTTTGTAGAAAAAGCTAACATTTGATCTAAAGTTTTCTGTAAAGATATGTCTATATTATGTTTATTGTAATTTATATTTATTTATCTGCCTACTGGTTGCAGTTTTGAAAATCTATAATCAGGCCAGGCATGGTGGCTCACGCCTGTAATCCCAGCACTTTGGGAGGCCGAGACGGGTGGATCACGATGTCAGGAGATCGAGACCATCCTGGCTAACACGGTGAAACCCCGTCTCTACTAAAAAATACAAAAAACTAGCTGGGCGTGGTGGTGGCGCCTGTAGTCCCAGCTACTCAGGAGGCTGAGGCAGGAGAATGGCAGGAACTCGGGAGGCGGAGCTTGCAGTGAGCTGAGATCCGGCCACTGCACTCCAGCCTGGGTGAGAGAGCGAGACTCCGTCTCAAAAAAAAAAAAATCTATAATCTTCCAGAAGACACAAACTATGATATTTTTAATCAGACCTCAAGCAAAAATTATTTTAAAATTTGGTCTCAATTTTTAAGCATTTGGTGATGAATGCTTTTTTCTTTTGTTAAACCTCAAACCTCTTTGCTTCCAGTCCAAGAAGTGGCTGTCATTTATTTGTATCTTGTTGCTTCTTTTCTCAAATTAGCGTGATAAACTGTAATGAAATAATATTCAGGTTTCTTAGCACAGTCATGTTGTAAACATAACCTTTTTCTTTCTAGCCACTCTCAAAAAATGGAAAGCCTCTGCTTTATAATGAGTCACCTAATTAATGACATTGAATTATCCAGTAAGTGGACTCTTCAGGTTAATTAAATATCTTCATTAACTTTTTCACTGCTTTTAATAACATTTACACATTTATGCAAATAGGTTCATCATGTGTCCTTAATCAGTTATTTAGCTTTGGTGCAGAGTTAATAATTCCAATATTTTTTCAAATTGAAGAAAAATCCAGGACTCAAAAAAGAAAGGATATTTTTATTCATGTTTTGAGAAAATCATAAGTAAAACACTCATCTTATTTATCAATAATTGTATTTTACATATATTTTCATATTTAAAATTTTGATAAAATACTAATTAATATTAATCTTTAATAATTTAAATATCAAATAGTTATGTATTTATTGGCTCATATTATTTAAATTATATATAATTTATATAACTTTCAGTCTGACAATGCAATAGAAAAAAAACCAAAATATTTTCTGGAAGAAATTCAAGCCAGCTGCAGAAATGTGCATAAGTAATGAGAAGCCAAATCTCAATCATGAAGACAATTGGAAAAATGTCTCTAGGCCATGTCCTAGGACTTCACAGCAGCCCTTCCCTTCACAGGCCCAGAAGTATAGGAGGAAAAAATGTTTTTTGGGGACAGTCCCAGGGTCCCTCTCTGTGTGCAGTCTAGAGACTTAGTGCCCTATATCCCAGCCACTCCGTCTGTGACTAAAAGGGACCAAGGTACAGCTTGGGCCATGGCGTCAGAGGTCTCAAGCTCCAAGCCTTGGCAGCTTCCACGTGGTGTTGAGCCAGCATGTGCACAGAAGTCAAGATGTGAGGCTTGGGAGCCTCAGCCTAGATTTCAGAGGATGTATGGAAACGCCTGCATGTCCAGGAAGAAGTTTGCTGTGGGGCAGTGTGGATTCTCATGGAGAGCCTCTGCTAGGGAAGTGGGGAAGGGAAATGTGGGGCTGGAGCCCCACACAGAGTCCCCACTGGGGCACTGACTGTGGAGAAGAGGACTACCATCTTCCAGACCCCAGAATGGTAAATCCACTGACAGCTTACATATGCACCTAAAAATCCTCAGATACTCAACACCGGCCTATGAGAGCAGCTAGGAGGGGAATTGTACCTTGCAAAGCCACAGGGGCAGAGCTGCCCAAGACCATGGGAACCCACCTGTTGCATCAGCATGACCTGGCTGTTAGACATGGAGTCAAAGGAGATCATTTTGAAGCATTAAGATTCAACTGCATTGTTGGATTTTGGACTTGCATGGGGCCTGTAACCCCTTTGTTTTGGCCAATTTGCCCTGTTTGGAATGGGTATAGTCACCCAATGCCTGTACCCACATTGTATCAAGAAAGTAGCTAACTTTCTTTTGATTTTACAGGCTCATAGGTGGAAGGGACTTGTCTCAGAAGAGACTTTGGACTGTGGACTTTTGAGTTAACGCTGAAATGAGTTAAGACTTGACAAACTGTTAGGAAGGTATGATTTATTTTGAAATTTGAGGATAAGACATTTGGGAGGGCCCAGGGGCAAAATAATATGATTTGGCTCGGTGTCCCCACCCAAACCTCATTTTGAATTGCAGCTCCCATAATTGCCACGTGCTGTGGAGGGACCCAATTGGAGATAATTCAATCATGGAGGCAGTATCCCCTATATTCTCCTCCTGGTAGTGAATAAGTCTCACACAATGTGATGGTTTTATAAGTGATTTCTGCTTTTGCTTGGTTCTCATTCTCTCTCTTGTCTGCTGCAACGTAAGACATGACTTTCGCCTTTCACCATGATTGTGAGGTCTCCCCAGTCATGTGGAACTGCGAGTTCATTAAATTTATTTTTCTTTATAATTTACCCAGTCTCGGGTACATCTTTATCAGCAGTTTGAAAACAGACTAATACACTGTCTCTAACATTTTTTCTATTGTTTTGACCTTGGAGACTCTGATGATTATTTGTCTTTAAGATGATCTTTTTGTGGAGTATCTTACTGAAGTACTCCATATTTCTTTTTTTTTTTTTTTTTTTTGAGACAGAGTCTCGCTCTGTCGCCCAGGCTGGAGTGCAGTGGCGCGATCTCGGCTCACTGCAAGCTCCGCCTCCCGGGTTCACGCCATTCTCCTGCCTCAGCCTCCCGAGTAGCTGGGACTACAGGCGCCCACAACCGCGCCCGGCTAATTTTTTGTATTTTTAGTAGAGACGGGGTTTCAACGTGGTCTCGATCTCCTGACCTTGTGATCCGCCCGCCTCGGCCTCCCAAAGTGCTGGGATTACAGGCGTGAGCCACCGCGCCCAGCCTCCATATTTCTTGAATTTGAATGTTGACCTCCCTATCTAGGTTAGGGAAGTTCTCATGGATGATATTTTGATACATTTTCTAAGTTGGCTCCATTTTCTCTACCCCTTTTAGGTACACCAGTTGTAGATTAAGTCTCTATGTAATCCTATATTTCTCAGATGTTCTGTTCATTCTTTTCCATTCTTTTTTTCTATTCTTATCTGCCTGTCTTATTCCAGAAAGCCATTCTTTAAGCTCTTAGATTGTTTCCTCCACTTGGTCTATTCTGCTATTAATACTTGTGAATTAGTATTAATTCTATTCTGCTATTAATACTTGTGAAATTCTTGTAGTGTTTTTCAGCTCTATCAGGTTGGTTATGTTCTTCTCTATACTGGCTATTTTGTCTGTCAGGTCATGCAATGTTTTACTGTGATTTTTAGTTCCCTTGTATGGTTTTACATCATACTCCTATAGCTCAATGAACTTCATTACTGTTTATATTCTGAATGTTATTTCTGTCATTTCAGCATCAGCCCTATTCTGAATCCTGGCTGGAGAGGTGATGCAGTCATTTGGAGGTAGGAAGGTACTCTGACTTTTTGAGTTTTCAGTATTCTTGTGCTGATTCTTTCTCATCTTTGTGCACTTATCTAACTTTAGTCTTTGAGATTGCTTACCTTTGGATGGTATTTTGTTTTCTTTCATCCTATTCAAGGATGTCGAAGATTTGATTGTGTTTTAAGGTAAATTCAGCTGACTGGTTTTATTTCTGGGAGATTTTATGGCACCAAAACTCAGCTCCCAACTTCTGGACTGTGTGCTCTAACTCTGGGGGACTTGTATTAGGCCCCAGCTTTGTTCTCTTGTGTTGGGTCCATCCCACAGACTCTGGCAGAACGACAAATGAAAAAAGTATGCAGACACAGGTATTTTGCCTGAGAATGCAGCTAGGGGACTGCACTGCTTAGCACTGCCAATGAGAGTGCAGCCCTGCTAAGCCAGAGATATTTGTATTAATTTAGTATGGATTTAAAGACAAAGGCCTGGAGCAAACACAGTTTGTGGGTAATTAATATTGTTGACCCCGAGTAGAGCGCAGTCCTGCACATGAATGATCAAAGGTTGGTTTCCGGAGACATAAGTAAACCACTTTATCTAGCTAAGTTTCTTTATATTCCCTTATCTAACCTTTACCCTTAAGAGAATTTAGCTGCCTTCAGCTACATTCTTTTCCGAAGCTTTTAGGCCTTCCAAGAAGGTTTGCATCCTTTCTTATAACATTTCTTACATCTTCTCCCACCACCCTTGAGGTGGAAAATTAAAGAAAGAAACATAAAATTAAAAAGAGAAAGAAACAATCTTTCTGTATTAGGCTGACTCATCCCAAAGGCAGTAACAGGCGAAGCCCAGACCCAGGCAAAGTCTTGATAACATTATCTAAGAAGTCAGGACTCAAAGAATGTGCTCTGAAGAGTCTCCCAGCACCTCTTCAACAGAGGCAGAAGAAAAATTTCCTTTCTCTTATGATTCTGTTATTCATCTAAGCAGCACAGTGAAGGTCATGAGACACCTGAGCAGGCCTGGATTGCAGCCACCTAGATGCCATAGCGAAGGTTATGAGATAAGGCTGTGCAAAGCACTGGAGCAAGCCTACATAACAGCCAACTGGGCTGCATAACAAGAGTCATATGTAAGCCTGAGTTGTGAACTTGTCATAGTATGATTAACTGCCTTCATTCTGCTTCTGTATCCTTGCTTTTGTGCTGCTATACTTTGCACCACTGTAAGCTTGTTTCAAATTAACCCGTCCCCTTTTAGAAGTGTGTATAAAAGGCAAGTGCTGTTTTTGTTCAGGGTACAGTTTTTGGATATTAATCAACTGAGTCTGAGTGCACTCAGTAAAAATCCTCCTATTTCACCTACCCGTCTCTCTAGTCTCCTGATTCCCACAACACCCTGACTGATCTCTTACACTCTGGCTCCTCGAGATTTGGAGTCCACTATGCTGGGGATACCAAACTGCAGTACCTGCAGTAAAGTACTAGTGGATATAGGGGTGTCTGCCTCCCTGCAGGTGTTCACCACAGTAGTGGAGGCAAGGAGGCTGTGGGGGAGCAAAGGTCCTCTGCTGGAGACAGTGTGCGCAGCTGCACTGTAGGTGGTGATGGTTTGGGGTGGGGTGCTGGCTTGTTCAGGTCTTGGTGCCTTATCTGTGGCCTGCAAGCAGGAGTAATTGCTCAGGTTGTGGGAGGATCCCCTGCTCTCTGTGCAGCACAGCACAAGGGCAGAGCACTGGTGCAGGTAGGGCTTGATGACTTTCTTCCCAACAAGGACTCATCTGCAAGGATTTTCAGTGGGGCTCCTAGGGGGCAAAGTGCACTCCCATGTGCTGTTGAAACAAGTAAAGTAAAGTCCACCCATTCAGATACATGCCATCAAAGTGATGTGGGGAGTTGCCGTCTCACATCATTTTTAATAAATCTGATATCATCTCAAATCTTGGAAACCTGTGTCAGCTCGAAAAGACAATCTTGTATAAAACTGAAATGTTTCTACCTTTAAAACATATATGTGATAGATTATTTATTCATAATAGCTGAATTTAATGCAATTAATATTGTAATGAATACAGGACATATTAATATGTAAAGAGTAAACAACTTAAATGTTTGTATTTTCAGTAACTCAAATATATGCATGTTTATATATGGACTAAAACAGAATTTTGCCCAAATCACTCAAAAAATTAGTTAAATTAAATATGTTTAAAATATATTTAAATACTTTGTATATAATAGATTGCCAAGTAGTTAAAATAATTTACATGTTTTATTTAAGTGTCTTCAACGTTAAAATATATTATCTACATATAATTTACATTATATTACTGCCCACATGGCTAAATATGATAGTTTCGCAGAATTCAATTCATACTAATTATGAAAGACCTACTTTTGGTAAAAACATTCCTCAAGTTTGATATCAATTCTGACTCTATTATTGATGTTGGTGTTAAATGTAAACCTTTGCTTTTGTCTAAAATTTGATGCTACAAAATATTTCTGTTTTCCATATTCTTCCAGGGACAGAATATGTCATGAATTAGCTTTTTTTTTTTTACTTACATATCACATACTCAGAAAGCTGTATTGATAAAATACAACTTTATCAGTCATTACCCAATACCGCAATTATATGTTACAAATATATCTGTATAACCAAATGTAACATATGCAAATTTTTTTGCTGATTATAATTATTAATGAATCAACCAAATGAGGAAAAAACTCTCAATTCAATATTAACTTAAACTTTTCAATTTACCCAAAGTGTTGGTAATATTTGTTTTAAATATTTAAACATTTGAATCATATGAATATGTTAAATGAATAATTATTAATGGTATCTTTTACAAGTGGACACTTCAACGTTTTGGAGAGCTAAGCACATACGTATTTTTTTGTGTGTTCATTCACATATAAACAATTTGTAATTAACTTTGATCATACTCCTAAAAAGACTGTGATTTTTTTTGTTTTGTTTATTTTTCTATAAAATTTACATAAAATAGGGTGAACAAATGTAATATTTATGTTTTGATAAATGCATATACATATGTAATTAAAATATAGTAATGTTTATTATTATGTTGTAGTAATCATCATACCACAAAGTCCCCTCATGTTCTTTTTCATTTAACTGCATCTCCATTCCCAAAGCAACACCTATTCTGTTTACAATTGATTAGTTTTTGTCTTCCAGAAATTCATATGAATGGAACCATACAGCACATACTTTTGTGTACAGATTAGTTAAAATAATGTTTTTGATATTCATAAATGCTGTTGTATATATAAATAGTTTTTCTCTTTCAATGGGTAGATGGTATTTTCTTATATTAATATACTAGATATTTTCTATTTGTTTTTGAATACAAATTTTATTATTTTAGGGTAATTAAAAGTTAATTCCTTATTACAATTCTTATTCAAGTCTTTCTGTGGACAAGAGTTTTTACTTCCTTTGAATAAGTGCCTAGGAGTGACTATCGATTATAGGGAAATTGGGTGGATGAATAAATAATTTTATTGAAAACAGGCAAATTGGTTTTCAAGTAGTTGCACATTTATTTAATTTAAATTATCATTTTGTTAAAGTATTTTTAAACATATTTTTCTTTGGTACGTTACATGTGACAGTACATGTATAGTGGTTGAATATCTGCTGATATCTTTATTTTTACAAAAATAAATTCTACTTTCATTCAAATGCACAAATATGACCCAATAAATTTTCCTAATGTTTCTTTCCAGTTAATACCTCTCACTAATGAAGCAATCACTTTTCTCATACCTGCACGTTAGTTGTATCTGTTTTTGGAATTAAAACAGTGTGCACTAATTTATGCCTGGCATCTTTTGGTTCAACATGTGTTTGAGATTAATTGTGTCATTCAGCATATCAAAAGCTCATTAATTGTTAATTGGTGAAAGGTAATCTCTCTTGTGTGATTATGTCAGACAATGTTTATCCATTTTTCTTTGATAGACATTTAGAATGTTTCAAATTTTTGACTATGTGAAATAAAGTTTCTATATACATGTTTATACACTTTATGTTTTGGTTATGTTTTTTCTGATCGAGGGACTGTAAATACCTTATAATGGAGTTCTTTGTCATAGTATAGGTGTATGCTCAACATTATGAGAAAATAAGAAATTATCAAAGAGTTTTCAGAAGTTTTTAAAACATTTTACATTTCTGCCATCGAGATATGAGAGTTCCAGTAGCTCTAAATCCTTACACAACTTTGTGCTTCCAGTCTCTGTGAATCTGTTAAAGAAATTTTAACCTGTCTACAGTTTAGTAGAATAGACATTTTTGTTAATGTTTTCTTTGTAGGTGCTGGATATTTTGTATTTCTGTACAAAATATGACCTTTTTCTCTAGACACAGTTAATTTGTTCAAAACTGCTTGATCCTTTTAGATACTACTTTTATGATTTTTTCATGAGTTCAACTCAGTACTCAGTTTAAATGTAATTAATTTCTACCCCTGAGGCAAGACCTTTTAAATTACTTTACCAAATGCTCTGTGAATTGAGCTTTTATTCTTTCATTTGGCTGGCAAATACAGGTATAATCCAAGTCATATATTAATGTCAGGCACTGGTTTTTGTTGCTGTTATTTTTTGTTTGTTCTTAATCTTTGAAGATGCTGATTTCCCTGGCAGTGAGCAGATTACTCACATGTACACACTAATCAGTATTCTGCTAAGCACTGAAAGGAGAACATCTATAGATATCAGAGATTTCTCTCTTTGAATCTTAGCTTCTCAGATCTAGAAACTCTAGTTACCTTAGTCTCCTGGAACTCTTGGCTTTGTACAACACTAGGAGCTCATTTTCTCTGCCCCACTGCCTGGAAATTCTCTATAGCCACTAAATTAGGGCAGTAGCAGTGTTTAACTCCTTTGTTTTATATCTTTCAGTAGTTACTTCATTCCCTCCTATCCACAGTCTTGTATTTCTGTGGGTGTTTCCTTGATTTTGTTTTTCAAGCAAGAAGATAAATCTAGTCTTTGGGCAGTCTTTCTTTAATAATTAGTGAGGGGTACTATGATACCTCATTACATAGTTGTGTTTCTTCATTTAAAATATTTCTGTTAAGAGTAAATCCTGGCATCAGAAGCTAGATATTCTGAACTGTTTTGGGATATTTTGAATTCAGGAACATTTCAAAACAGCAGCAGGCATGTTGATGGTATTTAAGAATGTCATGTCTCTTATTTCTCTGAATATTGTCAAAGTGTGAAATTCTCTTAAGAGTCACTTGAGAGCATAACAAAGTTCAGAGGTAGGCAATAAAGAGTAAATGTTCAAACTTGCCCTCTTCACGTATTTAAACCTAGCATTTCTTTTCAGCTGCTTTTAATAATCTTTTTAGAGTAAGTCATTAGCTAGGAGGAATAATATCTTTGAAAAAGTGAAGCAGTGTAGAATAATGTTTCTTTTATATTAAGTGTATCTGTTAGGTTTTCTGGTGTATTTTCAGTAGACTTCAATCAAAATACATAAATAAAATGTTGTATAGTATCTTTCAAATATAGAACTCTGTTTTAATAAACAGGTTTATCCAAACATATCATGAAGTAATTATTATAATTAGGGCTGGTATCTCTTTGCTTTATTTAATAAAATGATTAATAACATTAACTTTCTATTTTCAAAATGAAAATATATGCTAGCAGAGAGAACAATTTATAGTGATACGTACATTTTTTCCATTAGGTACACTGGTATAGTTAAATAATAATGCCTAATCCAATCAATGGAATTATTTCTTGTTCATTTATATGTCATTTACTTAATCATTCTCAAACTCAGAGTGCAAAGGGAAATCAATTATGTTACTATGCCTTTGTCATAACCATTGCCTCATAAATAGCATGCATTTAGCTGCACACTTCATACTATTGCAATTCAAATATTGTGAAATAGCAACTCAATTTACCATTGTTTCATAATTTTTTGGAAATGAAAAATTTCTTACCCACCTAAATGTAATCTTAACTAGAATGCTTTGGAAAACTTTCTTAACAAATTTTTCTTCATTATAATTATACGTATTTTGTGATACAATACAACATACATACAGTTTCAGCTATATCAGTTTTTAAGAAGACTTTTTTTCCCCCCAGATATAATGAAAATTGATTTGGTGGTGACTGCTAGCATTACCAAGGTGGTTGGCATTTTGATAACTTGAATAAGAAAATCTGTAGCTCCATGTCTGTGTGTAGCAACACAAATACATTTTATCAAAAAAGAAAATAATTTGCCTGAACAGCTAACTGAAGTTAACATTATTTTTATTTTTAATATTCAAGATTAAATCAGGATAAACAAAACCACTATGTTAAAAATATTCAACATATTTGTTAGTTTTATAAGATAGGTAATAGATTTTTGATGTGAATACCTAAAATGGAAAAAAGTGAGTATTTTTAATTATTGTATTATAAAGCCTTTATAAGATAAATGATTTCAAAATACTTTCTTCAAATGTAGTGCAAAGGTTGAACTTTATAAATTTCTTTCCTTTATCTACAGAGGTGATCAAACTCTTGATTTTTTGGTTTAATCTTTACTACAGCCTTATAGATTATACTATTTTTCTCAATTATTAAGTCTCCACCTGCATCAGAAAATGATACATATCTACTTCTGTCAGGTAAAGACAAAGAATACTAATAGATAAATAAATATTTTATAAAATCTTCTTAAAGGAAGAAAATGGTAAGTATTTAAGGAATTACTCAGTCAAAAATGACTTTGGGAGGCTGAGGTGGGCAGATCAAGAGGTCAGAAATTTGAGACCAGCCTGTCGAACATAGTGAAATCTCATGTCTACTAAAAATACAAAAATTTGCTGGGCATGGTGGTGCACGCCTGTAGTCCCAGCTACTTGGGAGGTTGAAGCAGGAGAATAGTTTGAACCCAGGAGGTAGAGGTTGTGGTGAGCCAAGATCCTGCCAATGCACTCCAGCCTGGGCAACAGAGCAAGACTCCATCTAAAATAAATAAATAAATAAAAATAGTATGAGAATTAATTAGAGCTCTAGTAGCTGATATTTCGAGGAGGTTGTTTGATCCAGAAGAAACTCAATGGTGGATAAATGAGAAAGCAGCAGTAGAAATGTCAGGCAAAAATTGAAAGTCTTCTTGGAGATCCACTTCCTAAAACCTGTGCTATTGTTTCAAAGGTCTGCAATATCAGGGTATGTTTAAGCCAAATGATTACTGACCCTTGTCCCTCCACTTCCAGAAAAATGTGTGGATTGCTATCCTGAAAATGAAAAAACCAGGTTAAATAGTAGAAATGAGAAAAGTTGTGATTTTGCGGGATAGTCCACAGGCTGGCTGTCACAGCAGGAAGTTACTAATTTAATTTATATTGTTCTTAAAGTAATCTGTAGAGATACCTAGTAAAGATAAAGAAAATGATTCTATATAGGAAGTCATCATTCCAGAATTTGAGGAATCCTTCCAAATAATTTTGGTAGAAACAATGAGCATCATACTTTCAAAGCTAATAAAGAATGCAAGGAAACAAGATGCATCGTGCAATAAGTAGCAGGAAAAATAACAGAATAAAGTCACAAAAATTGCAGATCTGGTATTATTACAGACACATTTAAAAACATGTATTTGTATTATGTTTAAGAAAATAAATTTGAAAATATCTGTCAAATGGAAACAATAAAATGTAATCTTTCAGTTTTAACATGAAACTAATAACAAATTTTAAAGAATAAATGATATTATGACTAAAATTAAACATTAGGAGCATGAATATGATAATATTTTGGACACAGCAAAAGAACTAGATCACTGGAAGCTAAATCAGAAAAGCAAATGAGCACAGTTCCATACAGTGAGATGAAAAGATGGAAATGTAGAAGAGTGGTTATCACAAATAATGAGTTGTGTGAGGTGATATATTTAAATAGAGAGCTAGAATAAAATAAATGGGGCAAATAAATATGTGAATACTTAATGGTTTAAACTTTCCAAAATGATGAAAGATAAACGTGTCCATTCAAGAAACACAGTACATTTCAAGGGAAAAATAAGCACTGAATTAGTGCTTAAAAATATATCTGATGTGAGAGAAAGAGAGAAAATGAGAGCCGGAAAGACAAAGAGAGACAGAAAGAGAAATCCTTAAAACAACCATGGGGGTAAAAAAAAAAAGACACTTTAAAATGTGGCAGCTGGACTACTTATTAAGAGCAGCATAGTAACCTAAATACATTTTATAATTTACTTCCTTTCATAACACTAAAGATATCTGGATTTATAATCTTGATTTTTAAACCCAACATACAAATACTTAATTTATGAACACCTGATACTCACCAAGGAAACCCTAAAAGACAGAAGAGCCAAATGGCCATCAAGACGCAGCCAGGAAGAACTTCCACTGAAAAAGCTGGACATCAAGAGAACCAGCATGCTCTGAGCAGATCTTCAGAAGGAAGGCATTGAGAGTGGAAGGAGAGAGGATGGAGACACAGGGCTTAAGGATCAGAAATCTGGGAGCCCAGCATGGGGTTGCGGAGCACCAGGACTCATTCCTGACTCTGAGAGGTGAGGGAAGGGGTGAGTTAAATAGGATGGCATGGCTTACTCTTTCCAAAGATCTCCAGAATCCTAGCTTTAGGAGACTTCACAATCCCCGTGGACATTCGAGCTAGCAGGGAGAGTTGCTTGGAGAAGTAGCAAAAACAGGATTCCAGTATGTGTAGGGCCCATATAGTCTGACATGAGAATGGTTGCAGTGAAGCATAGCCAGGGACACCCATTTCCTAAGGCTTACCACATGCTTCTGAGTGACTTTGATCATTATTGATTTTCAGACCTGGACAGAGAAGGGTTGTCTTGCCCATGGGATATGCCAGTGTGATTAGATGCTCTCCGGTCGACTGGCCTCTCCTGGGGTCCCCGGATGGCCATACCCTCTTAGAGGGCAGCTTTGCATTCCCAACCAGGGTGCTTATCAGTGGCCATCACCATAGCAGCAGACTCTACTCTGCTCTCGTTGGAGAGCTTCTGCAAATATACCTCCAACAGTGCAGACCTACTTACAGTCCCGCCTCACCGTATTGCCGGCATGCACTGTGCACAGTCTCCACTCACTGTTTCTCCAGTGTGCACATATGCAAAGACCTCACTGCAACTGCATGGGCCCCACTGGTGTGTGTGTGCAAACCCTGCCAACCTGCCACTGCCAAGGTGAGTATGAGTATAACATGCCATACTGTACCCCTGCTGCAGCTGGTGCACATGTGCATAAGCATGGACCCCACAGCAAATGCTCCAATGAAGCACTTTTGCTGGCATCCCCCATTGGACTGTCTTTGCCAGTGGACTGAGAATGCTGTGGCCCTGCCAGTGCAGTAGGTACTTCATCTTGAGCGGGCAGATAACAAAGCTGTGGGCCGGGTCCCAATCCAGCCAGCGTTAGAGCACACATCCCAAGAGGGCAGAGCTGAGCCTTGGCTACTGAAATCATCCAGAAATGAAGCCAGTCAATTAAATGCAACTTATAGCACATTAAACCCTTAAGGGCATCAAAGTATATAAAAACAAAAAGCCCCATCCAAACAAACAAACAAACAAACAAAGACGACAGCAACAACAAAACTTCAAAGATTAAAGGAACATTAGCCCACAGAGATGAGAAAGAACCAGCATAAATACTCTGGCAATTCGATAACCCAGAGTGTCTTCTTACCTTCAGATGACTACCCTAGCTCCCCAGCAACAGTTGTTAACCAGACTGAAAAGACTGAAATAATAGCCACAGAATTCAGAAGCTTGGTGGCAATGAAGATTACTGAGATTCAGGAGACAGTTAAAAGCCCATCCAAAGAATCTAAGGAATCAATTAGAAAGAAACAAGAGCTAAGAGATGAAATAGTCATTGTTTTAAAAGACTCAAACTCTTGCCAGCCCCAGTGTTTCACACCTGTAATCCCAGCAATTTGGGAGGCCGAGGCGGCCAGGTTACCTGAGGTCAGGAGTTCGAGATCAGGCTGGCCAACATGATGAAATCCCATCTCTGTTGAAAATACAAAACTTAGCCAGGCATGGTGCCACACACCTGTAGTTACAGCTACTCACGTGACTGAGGCAGGAGAATGGCTTGAATTCAGAGGTTTCAGTGAGCCTAGATAACACCAGTGCATTCCAGCCTTGGTGCTGTGCTGACAGAGCAAGACTCCATCTAAAAAAAAAAAAAAAAAAAAAAGGACCTAAACTCACCTAAGAGCTGAGAAACTCACTATGAGCATATCTTTGCATAACTGGAATTATTAACAGCAGAAGGGACTAAGCTGAAGAAAAAAATCTTAGAGCTGGGAGATGGGTTCACTGAATCAACTCAGACAAATATAAAGGGATGGGTCACTGTATTAGTCTGTTCTCATTGTGCTATAAAGAACTGACTGAGACTGGGTAATTTAGAATTGAAAGAGGTTTAATTGACTCACAGTTCTGCATGACTGGGGAGACTCCAGGAAACTTACACTCATGATAGAAGAGGCAGCAAACACGTGCTTCTTGATACGGCGGTAGGAGGGAGAAATACAAAGGTGGGGAAAAACTCCTTATAAAACCTTCAGATCTTATAAGAACTCACTATCATGAGAACAGTATGATCCCCATGATCTAATCACCTCCCATGACATCCTTCCCCCAACACGTGGGGCTTACAATTCGGATTACAATTCACAATGAGATTTGGGGTAGAGATACAAAGTCAAACTATATTATTCTGACCATGGTCCCTCCAAAATCTCATGTCCTCACACTTCAAAGCACAGTTATGCCTTTCCAAGAGTCTCCTAAAGTCTTAACTCATTTCAGCATTAACACAAAAGTTCAGATTCAAAATCTCATCTGAGAAAAGGCAAGTGTCTTCCACCTATGAGCCTGTAACATCAAAAGCAAGTTAGTTATTTCCTAGATACAATGGGAGTGCAGACACTGGGTAAATACACTCATTGGAGGTGGGAGAAATTGACCAAACCAAAGGAGCTATAGGCCCCATGCAAGTCTGAAATCCAATAGGACAGTCATTAAACCTTAAAGTTTCAAAATGATGTCCTTTGACTCCATGTTTCACATCCAAGTCACACTGATGCAAGAGGTGGGATACCATGACTTTGGGAAGCTCCACTCCTATGGCTTTGCAGGGTACAGCCTCCCTTCTGGCTGCTTTCACAGGCTGGCATTGAGTGCCTGCAACTTTTCCAGGTGCGTGGTGTGAGCTGTTGGTAGATCTACCATTCTGGGATCTGGAGAATGACGGCCCTCTTCTCACAACTCCACTAGTCAGTCCCCCAGTAGAGACTCTGCATGGGTGCTCAGACCCCATATCTTCCTTCTACACTTCCCTAGCAGAGATCTCCATGAGGGCCCTTCTCCTGCAGCATACTTCTGCCTAGACATTCAGGCGTTTCCATACATCCTTCGAAATTCAGGCTGAGTTCCCAAAACTCAGCTCTTGTCTTCTGCACACCCACAGGCCCAATACCACATTGACTCTACCAAAGCTGGGGGTTTGCAGTATTATTAAAACGCTCATACTGCCCAACCCAAGTTACAGATTCAATGCTATTCCTATCATACTACCAATGACACTTTTCACTGAGCTAGAAAAAAAAAAAAAATTGTAAAATTAATTTGGAACTGAAAAAGTGCCTGAATAGCCAAAGTAATTATAAGCAAAAAGAACAAAGTTGGGGGCATCACACTCCCTGGCTTCAAACTATACTGCAAGGCTACAGTAACTAAAACAGACACATAGTGTAATGGAACAGTTTTGAGAGCACAGAAATAAAGCCATGCATGAACAATCATCTGATCTTTAACAAAGCTGACAAAGACAAACAATGGGGAAAGGATATCTTATTTAATAAATGGTGCCAGAATAACAGTGCTGACCATACACAGAAGATTGAAACTGGACCCCTACCTTTCACCTTATGCAAAAATCAACCCAGGATGGATTAAAGACATAAATGTAAAACCTCAAACCATAAAATCTCTAGAAGAAAACTTAGGAAATATCATTCTGGAAATATTATGCAAGAAATAAAACCTACTTGATTGTGGTGGATTAGCTTTTTGATGTACTGCCATATTTTATTTGCCAGCATTTTGTTGAATAGTTCTGTATCTATGTTCATTTGAAATATTTGCCTAAAGTTTTACTTTTTTGTTGCATCTCTGCCAGAATTTGGTATCAGAATGATGTTGTCCTCATAAAATGAGTTAGGTATGAGTTCCTCCTCCTCAGTTATTTTGGATAGTTTCAGTAGGTGTGGTATCAGCTCTTCTTTATACATCTGGAAGAATTTGGCTGTGAATCCATTGGGGCCAAGGTTTTTCCTGGTTGCTAGGCATTTTATTGCCATTTCATTTTGGAACTTCCTATTAGTCTGTTCAAGGTTTCATTTTTCTTCCTGATTCAATCTTCGAAGGTTGCTTCCAGGAATTCATGCAGCTTTTCTGAGTTTTTCAGTTTGTGCACATAGAGGTGTTTGTAATCATCCCTGAAGGTTTTTGTATTTCTGTGGAGTCAGTGGTCATGTCCCCTTTGTCTTTTCTGACTGTGTTTATTTGCATATTGTCTCTTTTTTCTTTATAAGTTTAGATAATGGCCTATCAACATTATTTTTTCTTTCAAATATCCAACATTAAGTTTTGTTGATTTGTTTACATTTTTTTTTTCTCATCTCCATTTTGTTAATTTCAGTTCTGATTATGGTCATTTCTTTTCTTTTACTACTTTCGAGGTTGGTTCTTTTTTGTTTCTTAGGTTTCTCTATCTGTGATGTTAGGATGCAAATTTGAGATCTTTCTAGCTGTTGATGTAAGTGTTTAACACAATAAACTTTCCTTTTAACAATGCTTTAGCTGTGTTCCAGAGTTTCTGGTGTGTTGTATCTTTGTTTTCATCAGAATTTAAGAATTTCTTGATTTCTGCCTTAGTTTATGGTTTACTCAAAAGTCATTCAGGTTCAGGTTGTTTAATTTTTACTTAATCCTACAGTTTTGGCAGATCTTGGTATTGATTTGTATTTTTATTGTGCTGTGGTCTGAGAGTGTGGCTGGTAATTTTTTTTTTAAATTTGTTGAGAATTGACTTATAACTGAGCATGTGGTTGATTTTAAAATATGTGTCATGTGCAGATGATAAGAATATATGTTCTGTTGTTGATGTGTGGAGTGTTCTGTAGATATCTGTTAGGTATATTTGACCAAGTGTCAAGTTTAGGTCCCAAATCTCTTTGTTAGTTTTCTGCCACAATGATCTGTCTTACACTGTCAGTGAGATGTTAAGGTCTGTCACTGTCATCGTGTAGTTATGTAAGTTTCTTTTTATATGTCTAAGAGTTTGTTTTATGAATCTGAGTGCTCCAGTGTTAGGTGCATATATATTTAGGATAGTTAAGTCTTCTTGTTTAATTGAATCCTTCATCATTATGTAATGTCCTTTACTGTCTGTTTTGATCATTGTTAGTTTAATGTCAGTTTTACCTAAAATAAGAACAGCAACACCTGTTCTTCTTTGTTTTTCATTTGCTTGGTAGTTCTTTCTCCATCCCTTCACTTTGAACCTATGGATGTTCTCACATGTGAGATGGGTCTCTTGAAGACATCATATAGTTGGATCTTGATTCTTTATCCACTTTGCCACTCCATGCCTTTTAAGTGGGCGTGTTTAGCTTGTTTATCTTCAATATTGATATGTGCACATTTCAATCTTCCCAGCATGTTGTTAGCTGGTTGTTATGTAAACTTGATTGTGTAATTGATTTATAGTGTTGATGTTCTATATACTTGAGTGTGTTTTTCTGGTGGCAGGTGACAGTCTTTCATTTTCATGTTTAGCACATTCTTAAGGATCTCTTGTGGTCTCTAAAGGCCTGGTGGTAGTAAATTCCCCTAGCTTTTGCTTATCTGAAATGGATTTTATTTATCCCTTGTTTGTGAAGCTTAGTTTGGTGGGACATAAAATTCTTGGTTCAAAATTTTATTTTTTCAAAAATGCTGAATAGAGTTTCTTAATGTCTTCTGACCGTGGGGTTTTGCTGAGAGTTCCCCTGTGAGTTTGATGCAGTTTCCATTTTAGGTGACCTGCCCCTTATCTTTAACTGCCTTTAATATTTTTTCTTTTGCATTGACCTTCAAGAATATGATTACTTTGTGTCTCTGCAATGGTTGTCTTATATAGTATCTTACATGGGTTCTCTGAATTTTCTAAATTTATATGGCAATCTCTCTACTGAAATTAGGGAAATTTTTTCTTTGCAAATATTCTGAAACATGTACCTCAAGTTACTTGCTCTCTCTCCCTCTGTTTCAGTGATGCCAATGTGTCATAAGCTTTTGTTTCTTTATAAAATCCCTAATTTCTCCAAGGTTTTTTCTTTTTCTTTTTTTTTTTTTTTTTTTTGAGATGGAGTCTTGCTCTGTTGCCCAGGCTGGAGTGCAGTGGCATGATCTCAGCTCACAGCAAGCTCCGCCTCCCATGTTCACATCATTCTCCTGCCTCAGCCTCCTAAGTAGCTGGGACTACAGGCACCCACCACCATGCCCAGCTATTTTTTTTTTTTTTTTTTTTGTATTTTTAGTAGAGATGGTGTTTCATCATATTAGCCAGGATCGTCTTGATCTCCTGTCCTCGTGATTTGCCCTCCTTACCCTCCCAAAGGCTTGGGATTACAGACATGAGCCACTGTACCTGGCTTTTCATTTTTAAAAATTCTTCTTTTCTTTATTTACTTCCTGCCTGTGTTAACTTAAATAATCAGTCTTCAATCTCTGAGATTCTTTTCTTGGCTTAGTTCGTTTTGTTGTGAATATTTCCAATCATTTTATGAAATTCTTGTAGTGTGTTTTGTGACTCTATCTGCTGGATTTGATTTTTGTTTGCTTGTTTTGTTTTGTTTTTTCAAATGGCTAATTTTTTTCTCTTTAATCATTTTACTTGATTCCTCAGACTCTTGGAAATAGTTTTCAACTTTCTCCTGAATTTCAGTGATCTTTATTTCCTTCTACCTCTCAGTTCTGTTAATTCAGCCATTTCCTTCTACTTAACAACCATTGCTGTAGAACTAGTACAGTCATTTGGAGGTAAAGGGGCACTCTGACTTTTTGAGTTGCTGGCGTTCTTATGTTGGCTTTCTTCTCATCTGTGTGGGCTGGTGTTCCTTTAACTGTGCTATAATTTGAGCATAGTCAGTTGACTTTTTTTCTGGATGTTTTCAAAGCACCGTTTTGCATGATCTTTATTTGTAGCTAAATTATTGTCCTGGGTTTCACAGGAGCTTATATTAGCAAAGTAATTTTAGTGTTGAAGTTTCTGCTGCAATCTGGCTGATGACACTTAGGTATAATGGCTGATAGGTAGGCTCTTGTTCAACCACACAGCTTTTCTGTATTTCCTCACATTGGCAGCCATGCTCCATGTCAGTATTCTGTGTGTGTGGGCTTCCCTCTGACTGAAATGCTGGCTACATACCTTGGCTTGTCACTGCAGTGCTGCACATCACAGCCCTGGGGTGAGCTCAAGGTTTTTGTTTCCTCACAAGCTTGGGGACGACAGAGGTGAGGACCTTGGCAGTGGTAATGGCAGGAGGTCTATTACTTGTCTCTTGTAGCTCCACCATAGAGAAATGCAGAGATGCTGCCAAATGGAGTGGTCAAACTTTGATGGTGCTTGTTTATTTTGGAACCAAGCTGGGGGATACTACTGGTGATGAGCAGGGGGTGTCAGGGTTTGTGAGAAGACAGATTCACCTCTTTTCTGTAGGGTAGGTGCAGTGTGTTGGAGGTGTGAGTAAAGCACTTGGGGTCTTGTTCCCTCCCCAGTTGGAGGGCAGCAAGGGCAGTACTGCTGAATAGCAGTTGGAGAGAAACTTTCAGTTCCTTCTGGGATCTCCACCCCAGAGAAATGCAGAACCACTGCCACTGGGCATTTTCAGCCTGGAGTGGGGTTACTGAACTATAAGCCTTTGTTGGGGCCCCTGACTGGTGAAGATCAGGGGATCACAGAGACTAGAGACTGGGCTTCATGCCATATGGTGATCCTATGGTAATCATAGCATGCTGGAGGCATGAGTAAAGTATTCAGGCTCTTTTATTTCTTTCCCAGTCTAAGGCAGCAAGGGCAAGTACCACTGCAGTGGCAGTGGCAGTTGGCTGTCATTTGCCTCTGGGAGCTCCATCACAGGGAAACACAGAGCCACTGGCAACAGAAATGTTCAGCTTGGGTGAGATAGATACTCTGCAGGCCGAAGCAAGGAGCTCTGTTTGGAGGGCAGGAGTTGGGAGCTCACAAGGAAGAAAGACTGGGCTCTACTCTATATGGCAGCTATATCACAATGAAGGTGCTAGTGAAGCAACCTGGATTTTGTTCTTTCCCCAGCTGAAGGGCAGTTTCTTAGTCCATTTTTACACTGCTGAAAAAGACATATCTGACACTGGGCAATTTACAAAATAAAGAGGTTTAATCAATTTGCAGTTCTACATGGCTGGGTAGGCCTCAAACCCATGGCAGAAGGCAAGGAGAGGAGCAAATCACATCTTACATGGATGGCTGCAGGCAAAGAGAGACCTCATGTGGGGAAACTCCCATTTTTAAAGCCATCAGATTTCATGAGACCCATTCACTATCATGAGAACAGTATGGGGAAGGCTCACTCTCATGAGTCAATCATTTCCCACTGGGTCCCTCCCACAATATGTAGAAATTATGGGAACTACAAAATGAGATTTGGGTGGGGACACAGAGTCAAACCATATTATTACACTCCGCCCCTTCCCAAATCTCATATCTTCACATTTCAAAACCAATCATGCCTTCCCAACAGTCTCACAAAGCCCAAAGCCTCATCTGAGATAAGTCAAGTCCCTTCCACTTATGAGCCTGTAAAATCATAAATAAGTAAGTTACTTCCTAGATACAATGGGGGTACAGGCGTTCGGTAAACATCACCATTCCAAATGGGAGAAATTGGCCAAAACAAAAGGGGCTACATGCCCCTTGCAATCTGAAATCCAGAGGAATAGTCAAATTTTAAAGCTCCAAAATGATCTCCCAGTGATTCCATGTCTCACATCCAGGTCATGCTAATGCAAGAGGTGGATTCCCAAGGTCTTGGGCAGCTCCGACCCTGTGGCTCTGTAGCGTACAGCCTCCCTCATTGCTGCTTTCCATGATGACATTGAATATTGAGTATCTTAGTCTTCTCCAGGTGCACGGTGCAAGCTGTCAGTGGATTTAACAATCTGGGGGCTGGAGGATGGTGGCCCTCTTCTCACAGCTGCATTAGGCAGTGCCCCAGTAGGGACTCTGTGTGGGGGCTTCAGCCCCACATTTCCCTTCCACACTGTCCTAAGCAGTGGTTCTTTATGAGGGCCTCACTCCTGCAGTGAATTTATTCCTGGACATCCAGGCATTCCCATAACATTTTCTGAAATCTAAGTGGAGGTTTCCAAACTCCAGTTTTTTACTTCTGTGAACTCACAGGCTCAACACCAAGTGGAAGCTGCCAAGGCTTGGGGCTTGTACCCTCTGAAGCCACAGGCCAAAGTCTACATTGGCCCCTTTCAGCCATGGCTGGAGCAGCTGGGACGCAGGGTACCAAGTCCCTAGGCTGCTCACAGCATGATGACCCTGGGCCTGGCCCACAAAACCACTTTTTTTCTCCTAGGCCTCCAGGCCTGTGACAGAAGGGGCTGCCATGAAGACCTCTGGCATGCCATAGAGACATTTTCCCTATTGTCTTGGGGATTAACATTCATCTCTTAATTACTTATGCAAATTTCTGTAGCTGACTTGAATTTCTCCTCAGAAAATGGGATTTTCTCTTCTATCACATTGTCAAGCTGCAAACTTTTTGAACTTTTATGCTCTGCTTCCCTTATAAAACTGACTGACTTTAACAGCACCCAAGTCACATCTTGAATGCTTTACTGCTTAGAAATTTCTTCCATGAGATACCCTAAATCATCTCTCTCAAGTTCAAAGTTCCACAGATCTCTAGGGCTGGGGCAAAATGCCACCAGTCTCTTTGCTAAAACATAGCAAACCAGATACCTCCCATAAAACATGGGAATTGTGGTACCTGCAGGATGAGATTTGAATGGGCACACAGAGCCATATCAGGCAGCAAGAGTGGTACCACTGTATGTAATGGCAGAGGGGCTGTGGGTTTTCTCTGGGAATTCTATCCCAGAGAAATGCACAGAAATGTCACCTTTGTTCTAGTCCCCAAGATCCTAATCTCCATTGGAGACCACCTCATCCTGGATTTCATTGTCCATATCATTATTATTTTGGGCAAAGCCATTTAACAAGTCTCCAGGTGGTTGCCACATTTTCCTGTCTTCTTCTGAGCCCTCCAAACTGTTTCAACCTCTGCCTGTTACCCATTTCTAAAGTTGCTTCCACATTTTCAAGCACCTTTTCAGCAGTGCACACTCTACTGGTACCAACTTACTGTATTATTCTATTTTCATGCTGCTAATAAAGACAGACCTGAGACTAGGCAATTTACAAAAGGAAGAGGTTTAATCAACTTACAGTTCCATGTGGCTCGGGAGGCCTCACAATCATGGTGAAAGGTAAGTAGGAGCAAGTCACGTCTTACATGGATGGCAGCAGGCTGAGAGCTTGTGTCAGGAAACTCCTGTTTTTAAAACCATTAGATCTCATGAGACCCAACCACTATTACGAGAACAGCATGGGAAATACCCATACCCATTATTCAATCATTTCCCACCAGATACCTCCCACAAAACATGGGAATTGTGGGCCCTGCAGGATTTGAATGGGGACACAAAGCCATATCAGGCAGCAAGGGTGGTATCACTGTATGTAATGGCAGAGGGCCTGTGAGTTTTCTTTGGGAATTCTACCCCAGAGAGATGCACTGTTGCCACTGTCTGAAGTGTTCAAGTGGGAGCAGAGTAGCTGTGCTGGGGCCCAGGTCAGGAGGCCCTGACCAGTGAGAAGTAGCAGGAGCAAAGACAGGCATGGAAAAAAGTCTGACAACACCTTCATAAGGCAGCTATGCTGAGTTGAAGACCTGCTGTAGTCCTTAAGCTCTTTGCTGTCTCTTGACCTGAGGGCATTATGGGCAGGGGCTATAGCAGGCAAAAATGTCAGGCCTGTTTTATACTTATGAGAGCTCTGTCCCAGAGAAATGCAATTCTGCTTATGGCCCAAGTTCTCAGACTGAGGTAGGTGACTGTGCTGGAGGCTCAGGCCAGGAGGCCCTGACCAGTGAGGAGTAGAAGGGACTGTGGCCCACATTAGAAAACTATATGGCTGCTTTTCCAGAAGGCAGCTGCCCTGTGCTGGAGGCCCACAATAGTCATAATGCTCTTCACTCCTTCCTGAACCTGAAAGCAGTTGAGTAGTGACTGGAGCTGCAATAGCAGCAAAGACAGCAGATATGTCTATTGCCTCTGGGAGCTTCATCCCAGAGATATGGAGAGCTGCTACCAGTCTAAGAGTTCAAGTGGCTGTTTCATGCCTGTTCTGGAGTCCCAGGTCAATGTGCTTTGCCTGGAGAGATTTAGCAGAGACAAGGCATGCAGTTCTTCTGCTCCTCAGCACCATGAATGTAGCCACTAACCTTGGGCATGCAGACAACTTATCCTTCCTTACTGGTGAAGCCAAGGCGACTAGCACTGGGGTGCTTAGGTGTCTAAGATCCCTGAGACTTCTCATGTGCTTGATCTGGAGCTCTGCCCAGATTCTATGCAGCTCTCCTTGTTAGTCTGAAGGCCCCAGGGGGAGGGACTCACGGAGGGTCTCCTGAGCCCATGATTGCATGTCCATGACAAAAGTATGGGACCATGGGGGCTCTCTCTCACTCACTGTTTCTTTGTGGTGGGGATCCTCCCTTGGCTCCACCCAATCCTGGGTGGGTGCCTGTTCTGTCTTGTTCGTTTTGTTCTCCATGGCTTCTGTTGCTTCCTTGCTGAATCCCAACAGGTCCTCCTGGAAGATCCGGTTGAAGTGCTAGTGTTTACTGGCCACTCTATTTCCTTTTCATGAGAGTGGAGCACACTAGCTGCTTCTAGTAAGACAACTTGGCACTTGATCAAAACAGACATTTATTTTTCAGTTCTGCAGGCTGGCAAGTCCAAGTTAAAGGTGCCAGCAGATTTAATTCTTGGTAAGGGCTCTTCCTGGCTTGCAGACACCTGTCTTTTCATTGTATTTTCACTAGGAAGAAAGAGGAAGATCTAGTGTCTCTTCATTGGATAATTTTTTAAAAATAAAATTATTGAAGGTGATTCTAATACACCTTTCTCAGTAACTGATATAAGTACAGCAGATGCACTATTAAGATTATTAGTGTATTTAAAAATACACAATTTCTGGCTGGGTGCAGTGGCTCATGCCTGCAATCCCAGCACTTTGGGAGGCCAAGGCAGGTGGATCATGAGGTGAGGAGATCAAGACCATCCTGTCTAACACAGTGCAACCCCATCTCTACTAAAAATAAAAATAAGAATAAGAATAATAAAAAAATTAACCTGGTGTGGTGGCGGGCACCTGTAATCCCAGCAACTCGGAAGGCTGCGGCAGGAGAATGTTGTGAATCCAGGAGGTGGAGTTTGCAATGAGCCGAGATCGTGCCACTGCACTCCAGCCTGGGTGACAGAGCAAGATTCCATCTCAAAATACATACATACATACATACATACAATTTCTGCCCTTATTTATCTATATAATTTTGTATAATTATTTTATGATTGTTTATTATTCATTTTAGAAGCCAAACACTTTGAGTGAAAATAATTGTTTGTATAAAAATAAACATTAATTTAATAAACTAACAGAATAACATATAAATTTCCACTAACATCCTATCAAAATTTATATAACTATAGTATTTTATAAGTTACTTTAGTGCTATATAATCAAGTTAAGAAAAATGGTGAAAAGTCTAAAAAATATTTTTAAAGAAATAAAATAGGAAGAGAAAAAGAAAGACAATTTGTTTTTTAAATTAAAAACAGTTTTTATAAATGTAGAGAAATACATGGCTTTAAGAGAAAACATACTTTTAATCACAAGAAAAAAGTACCTTTAAAAAATAAAAGTATTCTATGACATAATAATATAAAACATTCTTTTTGAATTTTGAAGTTGTTGTAGTTTTAAAAGTATATTTACTTGGCACTTCCATTATTTTAATGTATGTTAACATTCAAATTTCATCTTCAAACTTTAATCATCCTTAAAAATTTCTAGGTGCCTGTTAGTTGAATTCTAAACAAAATTTATCTTTACAACTTTTTTTTTTTTAATCATATTTTAAGTTCTAGGGCACCTGTGCACAACGTGCAGGTTTGTTGCATATGTATACATGTGCCTTGTTGGTTTGCTGCACCTGTTAATTCGTCATTTACATTAGGTATTTCTCCTAATGCTACCCTTCCCCATCTTTTATCTGTTTTACAAATATATTTTTATGCAGTATCAGTGTCATTAATATAGTTAATGGTATAGTTAACATAGTTAATTATAAAACATAGTAATTTTATTGTTAAATATTATAATTTTAAGTTATTATTGATGGTTTTTACAATATGTATCATATTAGTAATACACTTTAACACACCAAAAGTATGTCAACCCATAATGATGTTATTTTACTGATTTCTTTTAGTTTCATGTTTGAAATTTTTATATTCAACTAATAGAAAAAAAATAACAAGACAGAGAAATACAAATATAATAAATGTCATCCAAACAATAATCCCTGACTGAACAACGCCAAGACATACATTGTCTGATTTCTTCTTTCATTTAGATACTTGCATGAATTGCAAAGCTTTTATGTATTTTTTATTTTATTAAAATAATTTTCTGTCTAGCTTAACATGTTACTTATTTAAAAACATAAAATAATCTACTTCATATCATCCAAATATATGAATTAACTAATTTTCTCTTCTCTATATATGATCTTGTGTCTTTATTCAGACAAAATAGTTCTGTCATTTAAATGTTTCCTTATTTTTAGCTTAGTGTGATCTTTCTTTTTAAAATTATTGTAGTTCAATAATATATCAAGCTAGTGGGAGAAAAGCAAAGGTGAACTAAATTATGTTTCAGTAAAATGTAAAAAATAAAATTCTGATTTTAAGTAATTGCTAACTATGTACAGCCACGAACTCATGAACCAACAGTATTGAAGAAATAATTGGTGAGATTTGGGTAAACTAGAAACAGCCAAGAAAAATGAAAAGATCTTTTTATATGATCATTCTTAATTAGAGCCACTTACAGTGAAAAGAATGTTTAATGAATGTGATCTATAAACCTTTGCTAGATTCTGACTGACTCAGAGGTTATATATTACTTCTCACACTTCTTTATTAAAATTATTTTTTTTAACTTAAGCATTATTTTTATAACTAAAATGACAATTAGACATGAACAAGTATAATAGTTTGTCTAAAATATTTTGTACCAAAGCAGGAAGATAGAAGTGTGAATAATCTCAGTAAAAAAGTTTGAAATATATTTTAGACATGCAGTCATTCACTGAAATGTACACATGAAGTAAATCAAGTGACCTCATTATTGAATAAATTGCCTGAGAAATATATGAGGTTGAATTAATTTCTTCTTCCACAGAATTTTTTATTTCATGTTTGTTAAATGTTTCTTAATATAAAATAGATTATTTCCTATTATTTTAAGATGTCTCAGAAATCTTTCCAGTTCCTTCCTACAGTCTTCAATATGTTTTTAAAAATTAACGCAAAAATGTGGGCCGTTTAAAAACTGGCTTTTCTCAAACATTCAGAGTTGAAGGTAGTGTCCCTGGAGATTAGTTGTTAAAGAATGCTTAAAACTAACTAGCACGTGCCTAGTCTTTGGCATAAATTGTTTTGTAAGATCCTCATCATCAGGATATGTATTCAGGATAAAGAGTGATCTCAGATTACAGATAAAGAAGCTAAGTCAGACATGTACTGAGTGTATAACTTGATGTGAGTCATACTGTACCAAATATATTAGCTAATTGTATAAATCTGAAGTATTATATAATAGTATATTATCTCTGGCTGGTGAATCTAGCAAACACAGCATATAGCTATCCCTCCATATAGGTGGGGATCAATTCCAGGGGCATCTTCATGTACCAAAATCCACATATACTCAAGTTTCCCAGTTGGCCCTGTGGAACCTCTTTATAGGAAAAGGCAACCCTACAGAAAGCACCACATTTTTGATTAAGTTTGGTTGAAAAAAATGTATGCATATAAGTGGACCTGCATAGTCCACACATGTGTTCAAGGGTCAACTGTGGCCGAAAGCAAACCATATTTAGTTTGTACATATATTTGAGAGAGAATATTTGTGAAGTGTTTTATTTTGTTTTTTTAAAGCTAACTAAAGAACTAAACGAACCAAAAGCAAACCAAAATACAAAAAATAAACAAACATAATTTGTCTAGCTCTGCAATGTAAGATATTTACTTTAAATTATTCAAATGTACCTAAATAGGAATCTAATCTAATTTCAAGTTTATGCTATTTTGAGGTAGGAAACATGCTGTGTCATTTATGAAACTAGAAATATATGATTGATAAAGAGCCTACATAGTGAGAGAACTTGACCATAATCTTTGAAAGTAAAATCAAACGAAAGCTTATATAAAAAGTATGATCATTAGGGTTTAATTTTCAAAATATGATAACAGTAAAACAAGAGATATTGGATGTTGCTAAATTTTTAAAATATGTTATGATAACAGCATACATGCAATATTGTACATTTATTCAAATTAAGTTTTAAAAATAAATTATGATTGAAACACTGAGGCTTTATTTAATACATAACCAATAAAGCTAAGAAAGTCCCTAATAATCAAGATGTACTCCTTAAATAAAATATTGAGCGAGTATGTATAAGGTGATAAATTTTGCAAAATTTGCGAAGAATTTTTAACAATTCTCTACATATTTGAGACATACTTGACGATACTGTGGGTTTTGTTCCAGACCACCACAATAAAGCAACAATCACAATAAAGCAAGTTAACAAAAATTTTTCGTTTCTAAATGCATATAAAAATTATGTTTACACTATACTGTAAAGTGTGTAATAGTATTGTGTTTAAACAAATAATGTACTTATCTCAATTTAGAAAAGCTTTATTGCTAAGTAATGTTAATCATCTGAGCCTTCAGTGAGTCATAATGTTTTGGTTGTTGGAGGGTCTTACCTCAATGTTGGTGGCTGCTGACTGATCAGAGTTGTGATTGCTAAAGGTTGGGGTGGCTGTGGGAATTTCTTTTCCTTCCTTCCTTCCCTCCCTCCCTCCCTCCCTCCCTTTTCTTCCTTCCTTCCTTCCTTTCTCCCTTCCTTCCTTCCTTCCTTCCTTCCTTCCTTCCTTCCTTCCTTCTTTCTTTCTTTCTGACAGAGTCTCACTCGGTCGCCCAGTCTGGAATATAATGGCGTGATCTCAGTTCACTGCAACGTACACCTCCTGGGTTCAAGCAATTCTCCCTCGTCAGCCTACTGAGTAGCCAGGATTACAGTCGCCTGCCACCACACCTGGCTAATTTTTGCATTTTTAGTAGATATGGGGTTTCACCACTTTGGCCAGGTTGGTCTCCAACTCCTGACCTCAGGTGATCTGCCCGCCTCGGCCTCCCAAAGTACTGGGATTACAGGAGTGAGCGGAATTTCTGAAGACAACAATGAAGTATGCTACATTGAATGACTCTTTCATGAAAGACTTTTCTGTAGCATAAAATATCATTTGATAGTATTTATTCACAGTAGAACTTCATTCAAAATTGGAGGCAATATACTCAAATCCTGCCACCTCTCTATCAATTACATTTAGGTACTATTCTAAGTCATCTTTGTTATTTCAATAATGTTCACAGTATCTTCACCAAGAGTAGATTCCATCTCAAGAAACCACTTTCATTGTTCATCTATAAGAAGCAACTCCTCATCTGTTAGTTTTATTACAAGATTGCAGCAATTCAGTGACATCTTTAGGCTCCACTTTTAATTCTAGTTCTCTAGCTATTTCCACTACATCTGCAATTACTTCTTCCTCAGAAGTCTTGAACCCCTCAAAGTCATCCATGGAGGTTGGAAGCAACTTGTTCTAAACTCCTACTAATGTTGATACTTTGGCCTTCTTCCATGAAGGTTCTTCCAACAAATGTTCCTAATAGTATCTAGAATGGTGTATCCTGTCCAGAAGATTTTTCAGATCCATCAGAGAAATCACTATCTATAACAGCTACAGCCTTACAAAATGTATTTATTAAGTTTTAAGACCTGAAAGTCAAAATTACTTCTTGATCCATGGGCTACAGAATTGGTGTTGTGTTAGGTTGCATAAAACAACATTAATCAGAGCTCTTGGGTGACCAAGTACATTGTCAACAAGTGGTGATATATGAAAAAGTATCTTATTTTGGGATTAGTATGTTTCAACAGTGGGCTTAAAGTATTCAGTAAACCATGCTATAAACAGGTGTTCTGTCAAAAAGGTTTTGTTGCTTCATTTACAGAGACAGGCAGAGTAGATTTGGCATAATTCTTAAGAGCCCTAGGATTTTCTTTTTTTTTTTTTTTTTTTTTTTTTTAGTTTCTGAAGAGATCTTTTTATTTAGCATTTAAAACAGAGTGCAAAAAGATTAAGATACAATTAAAAATGAATAATTACATTTAGTTTTTAAAGATAAAATAGTAGAATTGATGGGTGCTGACGAGTTGATGGGTGCAGCACAGCAACATGGCACAAGTATACATATGTAACAAACCTGCACGTTATGCACATGTACCCTAGAACTTAAAGTATAATAGTAATAATAAATAAATTTAAAAAAAAATTGAAAAAAAAAAAAGAGCCCTAGGATTTTCAAATGGTAGATAAGCATTGGCTTCAACTGAAAGTCACTAGCTGCACTAACCCTTAACAAGAGCATCAGTCTGTCATTTGAAGCTTTGAAGCCAGGCATTGACTTCTCCCCTCTAGCTATGAAAGGCTTAGATGAAATCTTCTCACAATATGAAACTGTTTTGTCTACATTGAAAATATGTTGTTTAGGGTAGCCACATTCATCAATTATTGTAGATAAATTTTCTGAATAATTTGCTGAAGCTTTTTCATCAGCAGTTCCTGTTTCACTTTCCAGTTTTATGTTGTTAAGATAGCTCATTTCCTTCCACCTTAAGAACCAACCTTTGTCAGCTTCCAATTTTTCTTCTGCAATTTTCTCTTTCCTCTCTCAGTCTTCATAGAATTGAAGAGCATTGGGGCTTTGGTCTAGATTATGTTTTGGCTGAAGATAATGTTGCAGCTGATTTGATTTTCTGGCCAAACTACCGAAACATTCTATATCTCAGCAATAAGGCTGTTTCTCTTTCTTATTGTTCTTGTGTTCACTGGAGTAGCAGTTTTGGCTTCCTTCAAGAATTTTTTCTTTGCATTCACAACTTGGCTAACTGTTCAAAACGAGAGTTCTAGCTTTAGGTCTAAGTTGGCTTTTGACGTGTCTTCCTCACTAGGCTTAAAAGTATTTCTAGCTTTTGACTTAAAGTAACACACATGAAATTCTTTCTTACACTTGCACACTTAGAGCCCATTATAAAGTTATTAACTGGCCTAATTTCACTACTGTGTCTTACAAATGGGAGTCACTAAGAGAAGGAGAGAGACAGGGAAGGTCTGTTCAGTGGAGGAGTCAGAAGACAAACACCATGTATTGATGAAGTTGCTATCTCTTAAAGGTACGGTTTGTGGTTTCTCCCCATATTACGGTAGTAACATCAAAGATCACCGAATACAGATCACTATAACAGATATAGCAATAGTGAAAAAGCTTGCAATATTGTGAGAATTACCAAAATGTGACACAGAGACATGGAGTGAGTACATTCTGTAAGCAAAATGCCTTTAGTAGACTTCCTCAATGCAGGGTTGACACAAACCTTCCATATGTAAAAAAGGCAGTATGTGAAGTGCAATATAGCAAAGGTATATATAAGATACACCTGCACATCACCATGATAGACCCAAACTTTATACCAGGCACTACTGAAAGAATAAAATTAGCACAACAGTTTGCATAGGCAACATGACAACTTTCGTATGGCCATAGTATAATTTCAGATATTGTTCACATTCTCTGCAACAAAAGAAGCTAAGCTACATTACAGAAAGGAGAAATATGAAAGCAGTATTAGTGAAAGGGAATATCCCAAAAATAGGAAAGCACCCCAATTGGATATCTATAAAAATTCTAAAAATTATCTTGTGAAAATGTGAAATCCATAGTTTAAAAGTCTTCAAAACAGAGAAAAATAAGACCAAAATTTTATTGATTAAAGTAAATGTCAACTCCAATAAATGAGGAAAATTAGATTGTATTAAGATGTTTTAAAATTATAAAATTGAATAAAGTAATTTGGAAAAAATATGTATTGATAATACTCATTTAAGAAAACATCGTCACAATTTAGTCAAATCTCATCTTTTTTTCTTTATTTTTGCTTTTAAAAGTTGTGATAATAATTGACATTTACTGAATATTTTCATATATACTAGGTATAGTGCTAAAGCTTCATGGTTTTTATTTGAATTATGAATCATAGCAAAGGTATAATAAAACAAAAATTGCATCCTTTATGTAAGTAGATAAATTAGACTTAAAATAAATAACAAGTGAGAGGCCATGGTGCCAACCTAGTTTGTCATTTTTCTTTCAAAAATTCTGTTATTTATTGTCAAAATTATCAGTATTTTATGTTTTGTTGCTCTTGCAAATAAAGCCTTTCTACTTCAATAATATCTAATTAGAGATCTTAGGGCTTCACATATCCTTCAGATCGTTGGTAAAATGCTGCTTTTTTGCTGGAAGCCTTCCCTGCCCTCTCTGTATAACAGTAACCTCTCTTCTCAATTTCTCGTCATCTCCAGTACACCTTCTAGCTGCTTTTCTAATTTTATTTTTCCAAAGCATAACTTAGCACTTTACTGGAAGTCATCTGTTTTCTGCTTCACAAAGCAAGGACTTGTCTGTGTTGTGCCCAGCTCTAGCCTCAGGGCCTGGAAAAGTACTCAGCATGTAATGTGCAACAAATACATGTATATTGGATTAATATTTAAATGTGTGTATACTTAGTTGTGAATAACTAGCATCGATATTTGCCTTTTGAATGTTAAAAATATAAAGTATATAGCCTTCAAAATTACACCGTGCATAAACAATTTGAAGGTGATGAAGAGTACCCTGCAACAGGAATGGACTCCTAATTCCTAGCAGGGATTTAATGGCCATCACAGAGCAGCCAGATGTTATACGATAAGGATATAAGATCTGAGAGGCATGGCAGGTAGAGATAGGCATAACACATATTTTACTTAAAAGTTTTGCGTTGGCTATGTTGAGAAAAGTTTAACACATGTTACCACAGCAAACACTCTAAAAACCCTCTACTCCTCAGAATTTTGGCTTAAACCAAGGCCAGCATTGCTCTGGACATAAAATTGACTTTTTATATGTGACGATGGTCTTTTCAAAACTAAGTAAGTACATTATTTAAAAGATTTTAGTCCTGTTTTATCTGTTATTTCACTACTAAAGGATTTTTCTACTCTGAGTTCACTTTATCATTCTTTTTTCAGAATTTCTATTTATGTTTATTTCAAATAAACATGAAAATTACTACCATTTAAGATAAATGTCCTTTTATCTTTTAATTATTTTTCCAGTGCAGTGCTTTCAGTATTCATATAATTATGAGTTTCTAACATTTTACATATTTTATAACATTTCATTCTGTGTGTTTTCTTTTAATTTTTATAAGAAATATCTTGAGAGCAGTGATACATAATATATTATGCAAAACCTGAAAAAACAGTAAGTGATTTCCAGCATCAAAGGTCATTTATTCTTCTGAGAGCCTAGTGACCTTTAAGTTAATTTCCTATTTTATGGATTTTTATAAATTACTTAATATGTGGGTTATGTGTACAGAAAGCACACCACATAACTTCAAATTGTTCTGAAATCATTCTGTAAAATATCAAGTAAGTAGCTTCTTAAGTAATCTATATATTTGTAATAAGTATTTGTCTAAAAATAATAGAATGAGGAAGTCCTTTTCATAACTTTGAATAAAAAAAAAACAAAACAAAACAACAACAAAAAAAAACCTACTTCTCCAGTTAACCGGTAGGGCAAATAGACCTTTTTAAAATATAACAGAAAAGTTCGATAAGGGCACAAAGTGTGTATTAAGTAAATGTTACAAAGGATAAATGGAAGTGAAGTACTTGGATTATCCTTACGGAGAATTCAACACCTATAAATGAATTATAAGTGCAATCACAACTATCACAAACTTTGCTCGATCTCATTTTGGAATTGTAACATCCTCAAGGGAATAACAACTTTCAAAAGACAGTCATTGAGTGCCAACTATATGCCAGCCCATAAGCTAGGTATGGGCTGCTATTTTTTTTTTCTTTCTTTCTTTTTTTTTTTTTTTTGGTGACAGAGTCTGTCGCCCAGGTTGGAGTTCAGTAGCTGCGATCTCGGCTCACTGCAAGCTCCTTCTCCCGGGTTCACGCCATTCTCCTGCCTCAGCCTCCCGAGCAGCTGGGACTACGCCCGCCACCACGCCCCGCTAATCTTTTTTTGGAGTTTTTAGTAGAGACAGGCTTTCACCGTGTTAGCCAGGATGGTCTCGATCTCCTGAACTCATGATCTGCCCACCTGTGCCTTCCAAAGTGCTGTGATTACAGGCGCGAGCAACCGTGCCTGGCCCCTGAACTCGAATTTTTTAATCTGTAAAATGACGTGATAATATTAATATGCTGATGATAATTAGTTTGCTCTCAGATTAATTTCCTCAGCAGTTTTATTTTTTCACTGTAACAGAAATCTTCATTTCCCATGCTTCCTTGTCATCTAGTCTTTGGGCAGATTCAGGCAAAGGAAGATAAAAGCCAAAGATTGAAGAGCAGGAAAAGACAAGGAGAAGGGCCACTTCTGTTTTTGTTTGTTTTCTCTGCTTCTAAAGACGCCTACATCAGAGATCATATTTCTCCCTGGTCCCATTTCTCACCAGCGGTATTTCTACCATGAAATGGCTCGTTACTGGATATCTGAAACTTTAGTTTCTCTCATTGACCTTACTATCATGAGGAAAGTATTAGTTCCCTGCTAGTGCTAATACTTTCATCACTATTCCTTGCTTTGTTTCTTAGTTATTTTCACCTTGATGTTACCAGCTCCACATAAAAAAATCAGATGGTTTGTAAGTCCTAGACTACAACCTAGACTAGTCCTAGACTACAGTCCTAGACTATAACTTGCTTTGCTGGTTATATCCTCAATGAAGAGTAAATATTTATCTCATGGGAGAAATATTCCTAATGGATTTAGGAGTTTAGCAGTTTACAGGGCACAAATTAAATCTCAATAAATATTTACTCTGAGTAAAAAAGTACAAAATAGAAGTATAATTCTTTTTTATTGTCATTGATTTCAGACTAAAATGAATCAACAGTTGACAAATTAAGGATTAACTTATGCAAGATTATTCAACAAATATTTATTAATCATTTGCTCTATGCCAGAAATGTGTCTTCATGCCAGGGTAAGAGTAAAAGAAAATAGAAAAAAGAAAAAAAAATAGCTGTCCCTGACTAAAAGAGCTTATGTTATTTCTTTTTGGGGGAGAAAGGTAGTGAAAAATTTAAAAAAGAAATGCAGTATTAACATGTGGATAAGTTCTAGGGTGAAATTTGAATGCAGATTCAGAGTGACTGTCTGCCCCTAAAAATAATTCATCTGAGATTTCCAGAAGTAAGTGGAGTAGCAAGCAAATGTCTACAGCACATAACTCTTTTAAAGATAGAAAAACAAAGTGGTTTCTAAGGTGAGTGAATCTTGGCATTTCCAAGAAATATCAGGAGGCTATTAAGGATAGAATGGCCAAAGCAATGAGAGCTATGATAAAGGAAGTTGGGAGAGGTAGGGAGAAGGATCCCATATTGTTGCTTTCACAAGCAATGACAAGGTTTTAGGTTTTACTTTGAGAAGGGGAACAATTAGAAAGCTATGAGCAAAACTGTGAAATTATTTGATTTATGTTTTATAATCATTCTGACTCCTGGCTGGAAAACAGCCTCTAGGAATCAAAGTGAGAGAAATAGGGTCGTCATTTATGAAGCTATTCCAATGATCCAGTGCCTTGGCAGTTGCCTGGACATGGCTAGTAAGAGGTAAAAGTAATCTGATACATCTTAAAGGTAGGTGTTCATGGATTTAATATGGCAAATGAAAGAAAGAAGTCAGTATGTGTCATACTCCTTGAGCCAAAATTGAAGTGTAAAATAAACATGCCCACATAAATGGTTAATTATGTTCTTAAATGAAGGAGAAAATAGTTGCAGTGATGTTAAGTCATCAACCAGTTAAAATGTTGGTTTAGAAAGAGATAAATCAGGGAAGGGATGGACTCGAGTTTTCCTTACTTAAAAAGCTAGTGAAAATTAAGAGAGACATGAACAGGATTGAAACTTTATTTTATAGTGGTACTGAGATGAAACATCACACTATCTGGCTTCATAGCTTAAAAATATAATCACCCCATCAACTTCTCACTCTTTTCAAGGATGTTTTGAGTAACCAGCTGTAATTTGGAAAGCCTAGACTTCTACATACAGATTGTTATGTTTGACTGTATGATTATTTCTACTATCATTTTGTTTTACGTGTGCTTTATCATTCAATAATTAATATCTATCATTTTCCATTAACTAATTTACTTTATGACAATTTATTATTAATATTGCCCTATGGTAGTCAATAATTACTGATACATATTCCATTATTTTGCAAATTTGATATAGAATCGGAGAAGTTCGTTGCCGACTCCTTTTTAGTTGAATGTATATTATTTTTGTCTTATATTTAGTTTTTCTAAAACTTCAGATTTTCCATCTTGCCCCACTATTTATTGCTAAAAATCATATCCAAATATGCCAAGGTATAGGAACACACACAGTTAATGAACACATGTTAAAGTATAATCATAAAACATAGAATACATTTTTGAAAGTAAGCTTATTAAAATTAGCATTATATTTCTAGTTATATACATAAGGATATACTAACGTAGATTTTGCCTGCCTAATATTAATTTTCTCTGAATTTCTTACTTACAGAACTTCTATTTGGTTATGAGTCTAAGCCCCAAATTATGTTTGCTGTCATGCATTCATAACAGCTCCTTTTCTTGATTTTTCTATCCTTTATCCATGAATATTTGGAAATGTGAACCACCTTTTATAGGTGAGACACAATACAGCTGGACATTTCTCTAGAGGTTTCTGTAAAAAAAGGATAAATATACAAGCCTATCATCCTGATTCTATTTAGTATGCCTTGAATATGAATGTGATAAATGAAGTATGATGTCACAACTTGCAACATGAAGTGGGAGAAGGGTCAACAGAGAAGAAACTTCAGAAGAAATGACCCAATAGAAAATTCTACATTTGCTAAATTTTGTTAAATGAAAAGAATAGATTTTAATATTAATCTGTTCTACACAGGCAAATGTTAACTGCAATGAAAATGTCTTTTAGATAATTCAGAACACTTTCCATTCTTGGTCAAAGTTTTCATTTTACTGACTCACTATTATATATTTTGTTAAGTCAGAAACTCATATTCAATCAAAGGAAATAAATGTTCCCCCTAATTTCTAGGAATGTAATAACATAGGTACACATAGCTTAGATAATATTTTCTATATTTGTTCAAGTAAATCAGTTTAGTAATTATTTGAAATACTCAATTGAGTCCAATTTTAGAAGGAATTTGTAGTTGGGAATGTTATTCTCTTTATGAAGATGTAAACGGCTGTATTTATATTAATGGCCAATATTTACACACGCATACAGTCAATGAATGTTAATTTGCACACAGTGACATATATAATTCAAAGTTCATTTTATTAGTTAATTTACATATGGTTCAATGAGAGATTCAGACTGAGGGCATAGAGTCATGTAACATACTTTAGAAGAACAACTTCTCACAAAAACTAAAATAAATTGCTTTACTGTATTTGTCTTTGTATTTCACTTTTTCCATTTTGAAGAATGAGCATGGTAACATTTACATATATCTAACACATATAATGGGCAATGTACGAATTATTTTACAAATTACTCATAACCAGAAGAGTTCTGTTGGATTTTGCCATACGGCCAGATTTATCTTGCCTTTCAAACTTATGTAAGTAATTTTTCTGAATCTCTTTTTTTCCATAACATACATGCTGCTGAGTCCACTCCTCCAAACTAAGTAAAGATGGGGATATTCATGGCCAAATCATGAGTATAGAAAGTGACTTTTGAACTGACAAAGACTTTCTTCTTGTCTAAGCTTTAATCAGTCTTCTAGGAGCACTGTTTTCCACTCTGCTTTGTTCTTGGGCCCTGTCTTTTCACTGCCTAATCCAGCTGTTGCAAGAATCCAGCTAAGTTAGTTTAGAGTGAATCTCCCACTCTTGATATCTGATCACTCTGGCTTGCCTTCAGCAAGAATCCTCTTAAGTTAGCTAAAAAGAAATCCGTTACCCTTGATGCCTCCTCTTAGTAATTTGTATTAATCAACAACCCTTCACTCTGCTCATTAGCTACACTTTCCAGATATCTTTGCTGTGTTCAGAGTTGAACCTTATTTTTCTTCCCTATTAGAATCATCTTGACATCTATCATTTTAATCTTAAATAAAGTGATCCTTAACCATTTTAACAAGTGTTGAATTGTTTTTTTATTTAGCAGAACTAACAAATCTTTTGCTAACTATTGAAATAGAACTATTCTAATATGGCTGCAGATATTTTTCTCAATTATAATTCAATTTTATATTGTAAAAGTATCTTTACTTTGTGTATATCTTTTTCATATAAAAACTCTTAATTTAGCAGGGAACAGTGGCTCATGCCTGTAATCCCAGAACTTTGGGAGGCCCAGATGAGCGGATAACCTAGGTCAGGAGCTGAGGCCAGCCTGGCCAACATGGCAAAGCCCCATCTCTACTAATAGTACAAAAATTATCCGGGCGTTGTTGTGGGCACCTGTATTCTCAGGTACTTGGGAGACTGAGGCAGCAGAATCGCTTGAACCTGGAAGCAGAGGTTGCAGTGAGCCGAGATCACGCTGCTGCACTCTAGCCTAAGTGATAGACTGAGTGAGACTCTGTCTCAAAAAACAAAAAACAAACAAACAAAAACCTTTCAATTTATTTTCTAGAGGTGTATTTTTAATTTAATAACAAAGTTTTAAAAAATATTTATAAAATTAAATAGCAATAGAATGTCAGAACTAGGCCCTATAAAATATAAAATTGTCGAAATTGGTTAGCATGATTGTAGCTTCAAGGATCATATTGTTAATGTGACAGCCTCTGAAACCAAACATCATCATGCTTGGGATCAAGAGCTAAAGTAGTCAGGAGTTAATGGAGAACAACAACTAAGGAATTGGCTGGTGAAGTAAAGTTTATGCTAAATTTAAATAAAATGAAGTAACAAAGTAGTTCGAAAAGAACATTCCATTGATTAATTTTAAAATTTTATTTATTAACAAAATAGCTTATACTACCTGCCCACTATCTATCCCAATAGTCACAGCAATAACATAGTTAACATTTGTGATTAAATATTTCATTTCATACAAATAGTATTTTAAAATTCAAGTGTTGATTTTTAAGTCTTTGAATGTTTGAGTGTTTAAAATTTAAGTGCATATAAAAAATTGTAGAAAAGGGCCATTATTAATAAAATATTCAAAATATGGTAAATTATGCATGATGATTTAATATATGCAAATTGACAAGTGATATGAATAGTACATTTGAATAGAGAAAATATGTACATAAATGAATGGTATTTCAGAATCTAAGCAAATTGATGACTACATTATGTACTTGTCCCCAAGGTAAATAAAATATTAATTAGAAAACTTTTTTTCACTAAAGAGCTGAACATAAAGTGTGATGTCAAATTGGTGTGTTCTTGTATTCCTTGTCTTTAAGAGTTCTTTTCTTTTTTTTTTTTTTTTTTGAGACGGAGTCTCGCTCTGCCGCCCAGGCTGGAGTGCAGTGGCCGGATCTCAGCTCACTGCAAGCTCCGCCTCCCGGGTTCACGCCATTCTCCTGCCTCAGCCTCCCGAGTATTTGGGACCACAGGCGCCCGCCACCGCGCCCGGCTAGTTTTTTTTGTATTTTTTACTAGAGACGGGGTTTCACCGTGTTAGCCAGGATGGTCTCGATCTCCTGACCTCGTGATCCGCCCGTCTCGGCCTCCCAAAGTGCTGGGATTACAGGCTTGAGCCACCGCGCCCGGCCAAGAGTTCTTTTCAATATATTTTTACTTAATGTTTTAGCAATACTTTTCATCATTCTTTTACACTTATAGCTGGACTATGCTTAGTGATAGAAAATAGTTACATAATGCAATTAAACTTGGCCCTGTGACTTTGATGGTATGAGTTAATCTATGTTTCATCTTACCTGTATCTACTTGTAAGTCATTTATGCTAATGTTACTAGCAGTTTTTATAGGGTAGGAATGTTTTCTATATGATGTTTCTGAGAAAAGGAAGTAAATAAATCCCATTTGATACGCAACGGAAATAAAGGTCTCATTTCATAAAACGCTTTATAACTTACATTGCTTTGTTTTATGCATTATTTGTTTTGATCAAGTGCAAAATGAGTCAGTAATGTCATCTAACCACAAGTTTGACATCCAGTTTTAAAGAAAAAATTCCAAAATACTATAACTGAGCAACAGGCTAATACTGCATAAATTAAAATATTTAAATATTCAGTCTTTCTGAGTGGATATTTGTTGCATATCTGATAACTTGGCCTAATTCTGTAATTGGGATGAGAACTACCCAATTTTATTGGTAACCTCTTTTCTGCTCTGCAACTTTGGCAATACTACAGAGGACTCCAAATTCATTTGAAACAAAAATATTACAAATGTAGCTCACTGATTAGGATTTCAGTTCCCAAGCTCTCCTTGGAGGGATATAGAGCTGAAGAAAATCACACTTATTTTTCCTCTCCTTAATATTGATATATAAAAGTCAAGTTAAAATTAGTATAAAAATGGGAAGTCTTCATTGTAAACCAGCTGGAATGCTACACTCTGCAATATGAAGGAGAAAGGAAAAATTTAGTTGATTTATTTACTTAACTATAATTTTTTAAAGAATTTTAAGTTTCCAATAAATTTAACTATAAATTTTTAATTTTCTAGCTTTGATTTAGTATCGTCTACATAAACATTTCTTCGAGGGTACTCTGAATCACCCTGGTAAAATCTTATAATTTTCCGCCTAATTGAATAAAACACACAACAAAAATAATCTACTTTGGAAATAAACATCATTTATAATTATATTGTTGAGATATAATCATCAGGTGAGGAAAAACTATTGAGGAAATTTTAGTAATTTAAAATGTAATAATCTTTTTTTGTATTATGTGTGTTTTATACTCGGAAGTGCATTTGTTTTATAAAATTATGTGAATTTATAAACATGTGGTCAATATTAATACTAAATTGTATTTTTTAATAGTATCTTCAATTTTCTTTGTGTTTGCTGCTGAATTCCATTTAGAAAAAAATATGTTCTCTATAGCAGTGTTGCTTTCTTTTTCTTTACTTTTTGCTTTTCTTTCTTTTTTCTATTGATAAAGTATTTACTTGATCTTGGGGAAGAGGTATATAATCAAATGACCAAATTTTTCTTTGTTACATATTATTCAAAATTTGTAATCAACCTTTCCAAGCTGTAATTGGTCTGAAACCCATTTGCTTTACTCAAATTATTTAGTGACTGTGAAAGTTTTAGAAACATATGAAAGTCACAAATTAGCTTTAAATGTGTCATGTTTAAAGCAGTTGTTTTAAAAGCTAAGTCATTCTCCATTATTATATAACTGGTATTCTAAATATCACATCTTTGCATTGTTTGACTTTTAAGGCATATGCAATGCTTTGGATCAGAGAAATCATATGCTTCATATCCCTAGGTGACAGACACTATGGGAACTGAGTCATGCTAACAGTGGCAAAGCCTGACAAACAATAAGCATCATTTTCAAATATTTTAAATTTTCCACATAAAAATTTACTTTTAGCATACATTGCAGGCATCAAGGAAGCCTAAAGTAAAGAAAACCTCAGTGAAATATGATGAAGTTAATAAATAGCCATCATTTTATTTGTTTAAATTGCCATTACCTCTCATATAATTATTTAGAATATATAACATAGGATAATTAAGTCAAACGGTGTACCTACAGATATGGAGAGCCTTTGATTTTAGGAAAAAGTAAAATGTAAATTAACGGGTAAAGATGAGCTTTTCACTCTATAAGACATAGACACTTTTCCTTAGTGAATTTGAAAAGGTTGTTATAAATCTGAAAATAAGATAGGTTTTCTAGAGTAAATGGTAAAAAATACCTTCACATCTTAACCTTATCATAGTATCACAATGCTGGAATGTTTTTACTAGGAAATAAGTAAGCTAATTCAATTATAAATTGCAGTGGAGGAAAGGATAAAGGTTAAAAAAATACTATCTATTCAAGTCCTGAGCCATGAGGTAGAATTCATTGAATCAGAGTGTGAATATATATCTATATTTGGGACAGAATGTATATGTATGTGTGTGAGTGTGAGTGTGTGTGTACAGTCATTAGCTATTTGCATCACGGACAGTGGAGGAAAACATTTGCTGAGCTGCTTTCCTACCTTAAAGATTTAGAATTGTAGTGTATTCAAGATATACTTTTTATATCTCAAATAATTTAATATATTTATTTAGTTGTTGATATAACAAGATATCTGAATACCCCATAATTGAAATTATATGTGGAAATAAATACTTGAAATACTTACTTCAGTGACATTTGTGGAAATGTACATATTTAAGTTCAAATTATAGGTAGATGGAACAAAATGATATTGGATTCTTCACTGACTGCACACTTCTGAAACTGGTAAATAATTTGAAATTAATTTCCAAGAACAGAAAGAAAAATATTAGCTAGGAAATACCAAATTCTTAAGATTCATACATATACAAGTGAAATAAAAAACAAACTTAATCTTATCATGAATTTTCAATTGTGGCTTAATTTTAGAACTTGTTATAAAAATAGAAATGCTATTAATTTAATTACATTTATTAAAGTCTAAAAATAGGTGATTAAATATAGCGAGGACATTGACAAGTGTCAGTATACATGAGTAAATATAACTGAGGATAGCAACACATGAAATATATCATAAAACTGAATTATTCTATAAATAGTATTAAGTCTGTATTACTTGGAACTTGAGTCCACTTAGAATGCCCTGCTTTTATTTATTTTTTGTAAACAAAATGAGCAAGAGGTTATTACACTTCATTCACTGCAAAAAGGTAACACTGCATCAAAGATACCTCACAATACTTGCAGAAATATGGAAGATATTTCTTTCTTTATTTTTTATTGAGAAATAGGGTCTCACTACGTTGCCCAGGTTGTAGTGCAGTGACTATTCAAAGGACTCACCCCACTGCTGATAAGCAGAAGAGTTTTCTCCTGCTCAATTTTTGAGTTGAGCTGGTTCACCACACCTTAGGCAACCTGGTGGTCCTCTGCTCCCTGGAAGCTAACATATTGATGTCAAACTTAGTGCAGACACTTGATCAGCATAGTGCATACAACCCAGAACTCCTGGGCTCAAGTGTTCCTCCTGCTTCAGCATCCTGAGTAGCTGGGACAACAGGTGTGTGTCACCTGGCTGGAAGGTATTTTTAACTACAAATGTTGTTCAGGAGTGACAGAAGCTGGAGAATTGGACTACTTAATGGAGGCTTTGTACAAGCTTAGAACAACAACAACAACAACAACACTGAAAAGCCAAAAATAATGTTTAATTAACAGTTAACCACCAATAAAAGGAAGCCAGCCATTTCACACAGCAGATTTTGGTGATTGATTGCATGATTCAAAGAAATAATATTATTAGGTGTGTATTAGTCCATTCTTGCATTGCTATGAGGAAATTCCTGAGACTGGGCAATTTATAAAGAAAACAGGTTTAATTGACTAACGGTTCTGCATGCTGTACAGAAAGCACGTTGGATCTGCTGGGCTTCTGGGGAGGCCTCATGAAATGTATAATCATGGTGGGAAAATGAAGAGGGAGTCGGTACTTCATATAGCTGGGAACAGGAAGAAAAGTGAGAGGTGGGGAGGTGCTACACCCTTTTAACAACCAGATTTCCTAATAACTCACTCTCTCACTCACTATCATAAGAATAGCACTAAGAAAGTGGTAGTAAACCATTCAAGAGAAATCACCTCACAATCCAATAACTTCCCACCAGGCCCCATCTCCAACTCTGGGGATTACAATTTGACATGAGATTTGGCTGAGGACATAGATCCAAACCATATTATTTTGCCTTGGTCCCTCCAAAATTTTATGTCTTTCTCACTTTGCAAAATACAGTCACGCCTTCCCTTCAGTTCCCCAAAGTCTTAACTCACTTCAGCATTAACTCAAACATCCAAAGTCTAAAGTCTTATCTGAGATGAGGCAAGTCCCTTTTGCCTAGGACCCTGTAAGATTAAAAACAAAAAACAAAAACAAAAACAAAACAAGTTAGTTACTTCCATGATATAATGTAAAATGGGGGTACCAGGATTGGGTAAATACTCCCATTTCAAAAGGGATGAATTGACCAAAAGCAAGGGGCTATGATCCACATGCAGTCTGAAACCCAGTAGGGAAGTTATTAAGTCTTAAAGCTTAACAATCTCCTTCGACGCCCTGTCTCCCATCCAGGGAATACCACTACAAGGGGCGAGCTCCCAAGGCCTTGTGCTGCTCCACTCCTGTGACTTTGCAGGGTTCAGCTCCTGCAGCCGCTCTCAAGGGCTGGTGTTGAGTGCTTGCATCATTTCCAGGTACACAGTAGAAGGGTTGGTCACCATTCTGGGGTCTGGAAGATAGTGGCCCTCTTCTCATAGCTCCACTAGGTAGTGATCCAGTAGGGACTCTGTGTGGTGGCTCCAACCCCACCTTTCCCCGTCTTCAATGCGCTAGTAGAGGTTCTCCATCAGGGCTCTGACCCTGAAGCAGACTTCTGACTGTACATCTAGGATTGTCCATATATCCTCTGAAATCTAGGTGGAGGCTCCCAAGCCTCAACTCTTGTACTCTGTGCAACCTCAGGCTTAACACTATATGGAAGCCACCAAGACTTTTGGCTTGAACCCTCTGGAGCAGCATCCTGAGCTGTACTTTGGCCCCAAGGAGCCATGGCTAGAGCTGGAGCAGCTGAAATGCACGTAGTAGTGTCCTAAGGCTTCACAGGGCAGTGGGGCCGTACGACTGGGCCACAAAACCATTCTTCCCTCCTTGGCTTCCGGGCCTGTGATGGAAAGGTTTGCCACAAAGTTCTCTGAAATGCCCTGGAGGGTCTTTCCCCATTTTCTTGGCTATCAGCATTTGCCTACCTTTTAGTTAACCAAGTTTCTGCAGCTTGCTTGAATTTCTTTCCTGAAAATGAGCTTTTATTCTACCACATGGCCAGCCTGCAAATTTTTCAAGCTTTTACAATCTGCTTCCCTTCTAAATACAAGTTTCAGTTTGAGGTCATTTCTTTGCTCACACTCATCAAAATAGTTTGTTAGAAGTAGTGAGGCTACCTCCTGAATGCTTTGCTCCTTAGAAATTTTTTCCACCAGATACCCTAAATCATCACTCTCAAGTTCAAAATTCCGCAGATCCCTAGAGTAGGGGCACAATGCAGCCAACCTTTTTGCTAATACCTAACTAAAGCGACCTTTACTCCAGTTCCCAATAAGTTCCTGAACTCTATTTGAGACCTCCTCAGCCTGGACTACATCATGCCTCTCTATCAGTAGCTAGGTCACAACAATGTAACAAGACTCGTAAGTTCAAAACTTTCCCTCATCTTCCTGTTTTCTTCTGATCTCTCCAAACCCTTCCAACCTCTGCCCACTCTCCAGTTCCAAAGCCACTTTCACATTTTCCGGTATATTTACAACAATATCTCATTCCTCTGTAGCAATTTTCTCTATTAGTTCATTCTTACATTCCTCTAAAGAAATACGTGAGACTGGGTCATTTATAAAGAAAAGCAGTTTAATTGGCTCATGGTTCTGCAGGTTATACAGAAAACATGATGCATCTGCTGGGCTTCTGGGGGGGCCTCAGTAAACTTACAATCATGGCAGAAGGTGAAGAGGGAGCCAGCACTTCACATGACTGTGAGCAGGAAGAAGAGTGAGAGGTGGGGTGGTGCTATACACTTTTAACAACTAGACTCAAAATAACTCACTCATTTGCTATCACAAGAACAGCACCAAGGAGATGGTGCTAAACCATTTAAGAGAAACCGCCCAATGATCCAATCGCCTCCCAACAGGCCCCACCTCCAACAGTGGGACTTGCCATTTGACATGAAATTTGGGTGGGGACACAGATCCAAATGATATCAACGTGTTAAAAGGAAAAGGAGATAGCAGTGGGAAATGAATTTTTAACTTAAGAATATGATTTTTTTATTTTAGAGTTCTAAAAACTATGTCCTATACTACCTATACAAGTGCTAGAATAGTTTCTGTATTAAGTGGTAGATATTACTTTCCAAATATCATACTTATCTTCTTTGACATTGCAGTTTAAGAGGGCATTTTAAGAAAATAAACAAACACATTGACATATTTTTAAAAGGAGACATTTTTCAGTAAAGGATGTAAGTGTGTTACCATGACAGATATAGAAAAATTACAAATGGACAGACAATCCTAGATAGAAACCTAAAGAGACATTTAACTCAGACACAGAGATTGACACAAGTAAAATGGGTGAAATCTGGGAAAGAGTGCTTCCAGCAGAAGGAACAGAATATTGAAGGAACAGAGATTGATGTCAAGAGTTAAGGGAAACAAGCCAGAATAAGAATGTTTAGACAAAAGGCTGAAGGTAGAAGGAAATTGAGAGAGAAAGTTATAGAGAGCACAGACTTACTTGAAAATTAGTAGACAAAAGAACAACTGTAAGTTCAATCATAAGGAGTGCCAGAATTAAAGAGAAAATAAGGAAATAATAAAGGGAATCTTTTCATGTGAGGAACCAATTGGGCTACTAACTCAGTCTGCCAGCCTGCCATTCCAATTACAGTAGGAAATAAATGTTCTGTAAGTTATTTGGAAATTAGAGAGCAAAGTAATTGCTTATTCTACAGGTAGAGAAACATTTTTGTAAATGATAATATAGCTGTTCTACCAATTTCTCTTAATTTTCAAAATGTTTGAAAGGGTACACTATATTTTCATGATTTGTTCATTCTGATTTCCAACTCATATTTGTTCATCATTTTCTCTTTACTTTTTAAAAAGTTGAAAGACATTCATATCACAACATTTTCACAGGTAATTTTTCTACTTGCAACTGTAGATTTATGTGGTTATATACAAATCCCTCTAGTGACACATCTGGAGATTAATGTTACATTTATTTCCTACTGTAATTGGAATGGCAGGCTGGCAGACTGAGTTGGTAGCCCAATTGGTTCCTCACATGAAAAGATTCCCTTTATTATTTCCTTATTTTCTCTTTAATTCTGGCACTCCTTCATGATTGAACTTACAGTTGTTCTTTTGTCTACTAATTTTCAAGTAAGTCTGTGCTCTCTATAACATAGGGAGCAAATATACCCCATGAAACATTGCAACTATGAATCTAACTAGACTGTATGGGCAACATCTATTGAAAAAAAATTAAAATTATAAATTATATGAGAAAACACAAACATTTGAATGAAAAAATGAGAAAGATGTAGTGGTGCGTTCTTCCCATGTTAGAAAAAAGGATTCATAATGAACAACTTTTTTTTTTAAAAAAAATGTATTTCCTACAATTGAGTAAAATAATAGGGCTAGGCAACTTTACTGGTTTGCATTTTTTCATCTGGGTCTGGTTTTTCATTTCAATTGTCAGCCATTTTATTACTTTCACCATTCAAAGGAATGAATGATCTGCCATAGTATTTTCTGCAGTTCCATCTCTTATTTTCAGTATCATTCCAATTCTGCATCTATCTAATTTTGATCTCTATTCTATTTATTTTCCTAATTCGTAACACTTTGCTTTGTGCTGAGCTCCTAATTATCTCTCTGTCATTCTCAAAATTTTAGCCCTATGGTCTAAAAGATGCCCAAAAGAATGTAGCATATTCTAGTATATAAGTGGGACAACATAAACAACTTGCTTAATTGTTAATCCATTTAAAAATGAAACAATGTTTTTCATTTTTCAATCAATTTAACCCTGACTAGCTCCTGTAACTACATTCTGCTTTTTATGACTAAAGAACTGCAGAAAAATAAATGTAATACCTTTGCTGGAAAAGATTAACTTCACAATGCCTTCCTAATGACCTTACAATTTTTTTTTTTGAAAAGTGTTTTTTCTTATACAAAAATAATATTCTGAAATATCTCTCTGGTATTTGATTGCTGGATTTAACCTACATGCCTCTGAACATTGGTTTTTCAGACATACAAACTGCTTATTAACAAATTCCAATGCATTAATCAATACACCATTGCATAACTTCGAGTAAGAAAAGGAGGTTGATATTTCAGCAATGCCCTAAAATATGCTTCTATTTAACACTTTCAGACAACCAATACACTATGTATATTATTGAGACAAAACAAACCTACCTAGGATAGCAGAAAAATATTTATTTTAATGAAATGTTTAAGTAGATAGCATTTTTTGTGTGTTTTTTGTTTTTTGCTTTTTTTGTTTTTTTGTTTTTTGTTTTGAGACGGAGTCTCGCTCTGTCGCCCAGATTGTAGTTCAGTGACCCAGTCCTGGCTCACTGTAACCTTCCCTTCCTGGGTTCAAGCAGTTCTCCCTGCCTCAGCCTCTTGAGTAGCTGGGATTACAGGCAAGCACCACCATGCCTGTTTGATTTTTGTATTTTTAGTAAAGGCGGATGTCATTATGTTAGCCAGGCTGGTCTTGAACTCCTGACCTCAGGTGATCAGCCCACCTAGGCCTCCCAAAGTGTAAGTAGATAGTTTTAAAGATTATGGGTTTCAATAGGTTTTATTAATTTGTTTTAGTTAACACACAAGAGCACTACAAAACCACATTATTTTATTTTATTTTTTATCAATAAACTTTATTATGTTAAAGGCCATATTGCCCACTTAATATGACTTTGATGTGCACAATTTCTATAATTTACAACTTACTGTATATGGTCTAATATAAATTACATTTAGCTATCTTGAATAAAAGATACTAATCCCGAAAAATTTAATATATAAAATAATTTCTACAATCAATTAAGCTACCCAGCTCTTTTTCTAGTGGGGGCCTGGTGTGCAATGGCTGCAAACAGCAGCATCCTAGGTAGTGTACAGCAGCCTGTTCCTTGTGTGCAATAGCCTTTGCCATTGAACATTTATGTCTCAAATCTAGTGCTTTCCCCAATCTAGGTTTAAGACTGGATTTATTATACCTTTGGAAAGCCCCAGGACACAGAGGCCAGAGTTCACATTGACCACGTTCATCCATACCGAGCTGCCAAACCTGGAGCATACAATTGAGTCCTTATTTAGGGCCAAGTTCAAGTTCAATGAATGCCCACAGAACCACATCTCAAGGAAGTGCGATTTTACTAAGTTTAATGCATATACATTTTAAGACTTGGTGGCTGAGAAACAACTCATCCTGGATGGCTATGGGGCCAAATATATCCCTGGAATCATGGGCCCCTGTACAAGCAGCTAGCCCTGCATTTGAAAAGAGCTGCCCCCTCTTTACTCATGCCCACCAATGAATTCTATTTCCTGTACATCAAAAATATATATATATAAAATAATTCAACAATATGCAGTAGATTAAAAAATTAAACGTAACTTTATCTTGATGTCTAACTACTGTGGATATATTTTGTCAGTTATTAACGTTCCCCTTTCAGGTTAATATCAAGTCAACAAAAATTTGGAGATCTCTTGACCCTTTCCCCAATGTGTAAATTAGTAATATAATGTCAATATTCAGACAGGCAAATAAACTAAGCTCCCTTTGATGAAAACGGCATGCAGTAAGACTTCCCTACTGAGAATCATCTTAGTTTGTGAAATAATAATCTGGAATGGCTATATCTGCAAAATATATTAAAAGAAAGAACATGTCAAAAACATTATCTGCAATACCTTTATGTATACCTAATCATTTTATATTTCTTTTTTATTATACTACTTGAAATACATACATAAAGGATAAAGAGTTTCAACAAACCTCAAAATATAAATCTAATTATCTATAATATTCTGACTTTCATTTTGTTTGCTTACCAAATTGAAATGAAAAGAAAAAAATACAGCACTCTGTAAAAAACTAAAATGATTTCAAAAAAATTATTGTTTCCCTTTGAAAATATAAATGTTTAAATAATGGTGAAATAGAGAATATAAACATTCACAAATATTAGATATACATTCAACATTTTCAGACATTATTTTGTTTTGTTCAGACTTCCCCTTCTGTAATTTTTCTCTCCTTTCTTTATCTTTAGCATAACTGAACAGCTTTCCAAACATCTATAGTTATACCAGACATAGCATTTTCCAACATGAAACATGGTTTTTCTTAAACATCATTTCCAAATATTAATTCCCAGGGAAAATGATGTTTTCTGTATGCTAGAAATATTGGAACCAATATAACAAAACTCATTAACATTTATAACATTTGAAAATAATTTCACAATAGTTTTATTTAAAAAAAATTGTATTGTAAATTTACATAAGAAATCATCTCTCTGTTATATGACTTGTATAACATCCACAGTATTCTAAGAAAATATTTTTTAAATATATGATAAGATGTCTAAATAATACAATTTTTAAGAGTGCTTAGAACCACTGTTAAAAATCTTAGACTAAGGGATGAATACCTTTTTTCTATAGAGATTATATATCAGCATGCCAGCATTGGCTTTCATTACAGAATAAGCATTTTCATCTTTAACTCTCATCAATCCACTGTAGAAAGCAGCTTGAAATAAAAAAGACCATCGCTTACAGAAAACAGTTAATAATTCCACGGTTTACCTGGCAGTTTACTGGGCATAAATTTATAAAATACATTTATGGATTGAAATAAACTGTTTTACTAAATAATATTACAGAATTTAGAATAGATGCTGATTAAACAGCAAATCAACAAAAGGGTTTATTTACCAGTTTAGTGGCTACTATGCTAATTAGATCATCTGTCTAAAATGTGTCCATTTGGACAATTTTTCTGTAAATGTTTTCTTTATTTCCACATTGTGTGACAGCATTGTCATAGATCCAGCTAGAAATTAACTTAAAAAATAGTTATTTAAAGATGACAACAGAAGGTTTTGAACTTTGAGTTCCAAAAGGCAAACAGATATTTCTGAAATAAAATATGTTATATATTTTTAATTTCTAATTTAATTTACATGTAAAATATTTATAAAATTCATATGAATTTGAGATATGTTCACATTGATTGGACAGTTTTTGTACCTCATTTTGCTTGGTCACACTGAAGTGAGGTTCATCATCTTGTGGCACCAAAAGAAAACTAGTGTGATTATAAGGAAATTATTATAGTTAGACAACTGTGCATTAATTTCATCATTAAGGACCAAACATGTATACAAATATAAATACTTTTCTTAGTACATTACTTGCAACATATGTACAATTATGTAACAATTATGGTGAACTAAGTCTCCCATAAATTTCCAGAATATTTTTTTGCCTTTTTTAAATCTCTAAATCCATATGACTCAAGGGAAAATATTCTTGCACGTATGTATATTTAAACATGAACCTAGCCAAAAGTAAGATAAATAAAAAAAGTGTAACATATCAAAAATGCTTAAATTGCTGTGTTCAGGGAAAAATCTATCCCATTAAGAGCTTGCATTAGAACAGAAAAATTATCTTGAAATTATGATGAAAGCTTCCAACTTATTATTATAAAAATGAGAACAAATTAATTCTGAAGCAATCAGAAAGAAGAAAATAATAAAGGTTGATGAAGAAATAAACAACATTAAACAGAGAAAAAGTATATAGTTAAGTAAATTAAACTAAACTTAGATCTTTGAAGGGATCAATAAAATTGTTAAATCTCTGGCCAGACTAAGGAGAAAATAATAGGAAATAGATGATTTACAAATTTTAAGAATGAGAGAAGTGACCGGGGGTGGTGGCTCATGCCTGTAATCCCAGCATTTTGGGAGGCCAAGGCAGGCGGATCACTTGAGGTCAGGAGTTCCAGACCAGCCTGGCCAACATAGTGAAACCCTGTCTCCACTAAAAATACAAAAATTAGCTAAGCATGGTGGTGCATGCCTGCATTCCCACCTACTCGGGAGGCTGAGGCACAAGAATTCCCACCTACTGGGAGGCGGAGTTTGCAGTGAGTGAAGATCAGGCCACTGCGCTCAGGCCTAGGTGACAGAACGAGACTCTGTCTCAAAACAAACAAAAAAAGAATGATAGAAATAACACTTCCATTGTCCTACAAAAGTTTAAGAATATCTAAATGAATACCATGATGAAATTTATAAATATAAATTAATTGATTTATATTAAATGTACGAATCCCTCAAAAGATACAAACTACTAAGGCAAACTCAAAAAGAAAGCAATAGCATGAACACCCCATACATATGTTTGAAATTTATTAATACCCACCTAGATAAATTAGCTGACAAATTTTACTAAGATTTAAGGAAATATAATTTGTACTTTACACAAAACTTGAAGAAATAAAAAAGAGGAAACACTTTTCAACATTTTATGAGTCTACCATTATCCCCATACCAAACCATAAAAAAGACATTACAAGAAAGTGTCCTGTAGACAAATATGCCTTTAGATGATTAATTTAGATTTCAAAAACTTCAGCAAAATATTATCCAATTAAATCCTTTCATGTCTGTGTGTGTGTGTGTGTGCGCGCATGCACGTGTGTTGGTAAAATATATCATTATTAATTCGCGTTTATCTTGGGAGTTCAAGATAGTTTCCATACTCAATCAACCCATTGATGTGTACTATGGTCACTTGAAAAGACCAGCAAATCCTCTACACAAAAGGCCACTATAAATTGATTAAAACAGACTTTCATGACTCTGGAAATTGACCAAAGTATTCAACTACCTAAGAAATCTTTATGCTTGGGAAGTTATTGAAATGCGTTTAAAAATATCAGGAAACCTGTTTTTACCTTGTGTCCTAATCTTGTTAAATCTCTCTTAATTTTATGAGACACTGCTTCTCCTTCCACTGTTCTTTTACTTTCTCCTTCTCCTTTGTTTTTTCCTCCCCCTTCCTTTCCCTTTTCTACATTCCTTCTCTCTCCTAAATGCTGTAAAAATTTCTACATATATAATAATATTATTCACAAGTAGGAACAGTTTTACTTATTTATTTCCAATCTGCATTTATTTTATTCTCCCTTTTTTCCCTTATACACTGGATAGAACTCTAAGTATTATGTTGAAAAAGAGTGCTAAAAACAAACATCCTTGCTTTATTCCTGAGCATAGATGTGGAAAACAGTCAGTGTTTCACAGCTAAATATGATGGATTTTTCTATGCTCTTTATCAAGATGAAGGAATTTTTTGCTATTTCTGGTTTGCTGCATTTTTATCACAAGTAATTGTTTAATAGTGTCTTTTTCCCCTGCATTTATTGAAATGATCATGTGTTTTCCCATTTTAGAATATTAATATGATGAATTATATTATTAGATTTTTAAAAATGTTGAACCTGTCTAGCATTTCTGGAATAAACACAGCTTGGTCATGTTTATCACTTTTCTACATAGTGTCATATTCAAGTTGTTGAGGATTTTGCATCTAGGGTATATTTGTAGATTTTCATCTAGGGTATGTTGGTCTAAAGTTTTGTTTGTTTAATTTTTTTTCCTTTTTTTTTTTTTATCATCTATGTCTTATTCTGTTTAAGTGCCATGCTTGCTCCATAAAATGAATTGAGAAGCATTCCTTCCTCTTCTGTTTCTCGAAAATTGTAGAGAACTGGTGTTTTTGTTATTGTCTGTTTGTTGTTTTGTTTTTTCTTATTTTTGTCCTCATACTGACAACCAAACAGTTTGGAGTATAAAACATGGTTCCTGATTCTGGTTCAATCTAGTCCGCAATGACAACAACCATGTTGGGTTAAGGATTGGCCTATAAAACAGAAAAAAATCTTCAAGGAGATAAGTGCTCGTCTAGGCATTGTGAAGCTGAATTCATTTTTAATCATTAAGGGCTTTTAAGGAAGAAGATTTATTAATTAAAATAGATTAGAGGGAATTCTCATCTATGAGAGAGGAAGGGATGAGATTCAACCTGGAAAAATGATGAAGTTTTAGTGAACTGGGTAAGGTGGACTCAACAATTAATGATGGATAATGCTAGGACCCAGCGCTGGTAATGAGCTTGTATTATGACTCAGTAACATCACTTTATCACTTTAAAGAAGGTGGAAGCCTAAATAACCATACGGCAATGGTTTTTCTTAGCTGCTGAGGGACACGTTTATATAATCTTTAGGGAACCCATCACTGAGGTCACTCATAATTTATATTAATTGATTGTTATTGCCATTGTCCCAAGAACAGATAAGGATAAGACATCCTGTAGTACAGGTAGCAGAGATATAAACAATTCTAATTCTTGTGTCTTGTCTCTAAGAAGGGAGTGCATCCTGGTGTATGACAGCATATAGTAGAGATCATTGTCAAATAGAGCCTGTGAACTGAGACAGGGTGACTGGCTATGTCCACAACCCATTAGGAACCCAGAAAGCCTCCTCAGAATGTAATATGGGTGAATAATAAATGGCCTGAGAAAACAGAATTTAGCTAACCATTATCTAATTTCAGTGCTAAATAGTTCTGCACAGATTTATCAAAAGGTAAAAATAAAAGCAGATTGAGAGGAGGAATGGGTAATTTTGTTTGTACAAAGTATTAAAGTGTATGGAATGGTCTTGTAGGATGCATTAGTAATTTTTAAAACCCCATCTTTACCCTACACTGTGTCTATAAAATGCTAGGCATATTCATGTTAATATTACTGTTGTTACTGTCATATAAATGCTATATTCAACGTAGATGCTCAGAAAAATATGATTGTTTTGCCACAGGAGAGACTAGACCCGGGACAATAAATATGGGTTAGGCAAGACTATGTTAACTCAGCAGGCCAGGGTTTCTTCAACCCTGTATGTACATTTAAAGGTAATTTGTCTTTAGGACTAACTAGCCTCTGAGTTCTGGAAGTAGTATTACCGTGAAGAGTGTTTTTGTACATCTGAGGCCTTGGGTTTATGGTGAATGACTGACTTTATATGCCCGAGACCCTGAGCCATGTTATATTTATTTGAACCATGTGGTATCAATTTAACCAGATATGTTTATTCTAAGATATGATTTATGCCAAATGCCTGTTTTTGTTCTAGAGGGATCATGGAAAAGAAGCTGAATTTGCTGAGTTTTGTCACGTAGGCATTGTATGCCTATGTGATTAACCACCAATAAAAACCTGGGACATCAAAGATTAAATAAGCTGTTCTCATTGCCAAGAATTAACATGTGGTTGTATACAGCGTTACTGAGAGATTGAAGTGTATCTGCATGTGATTCTACTGTGATGGTACACTTGTAAGTTTGTGCCTGGTGTCTCCTGAACTTTGCCCTGAGCACCTTTTTCCTTTGTTGATATGAATCTGCATCCTTTTATTTTAATAAACCATAAACATAAGTATAATTGCTTTTCTGAGTTCTGAGAGTGGTTTAAGTAAATCATCAAAGCAGAAGACCAATAGGGACCCCAGCAAAACATGTTTACTTATAAACATAAGGAAGTTAAAACTTTCTCTTTGATTAATATCTTAATTGTAGTCTATTGGTTTCAAAAATTTGGCTTCTGTTTTTCATAAACCTACATTTCAATTTTGTAGTGAAGTAAATTTTATTTTTTATACTTTCCATATATATTCTGTTTTTCTCATTATTATTTATTTTATCTCAAATCCTTTATCTGTGTTCATTTTCCTCTGTTTGAAATTTGTCTTTTGAGATTTCTTTAGAAGGTGTTTCTGGATGATAAATTTTCTGTTATTCTTCGTCTAAAATGTCATTATTTTGACTCATTTATAAAAGGTGTTTTATGTTTTATAAACCTCTAATATCTAGAAGTGTGTCTAAACACATCGAGGATATTTTCCAAATTTTTTCCTACATTTTACTGCTGTTGATAAGAAATCAGTATTGGTATTTTGACATTTAAGTTATGTGTCATTTTGTCGTGGTAGTTCTGAAGGTCTTCCCTCTGTTTTATATTCTCCTTCACCATTCATAAATGTGCTTTATATTTATTTGGTAATAACTTTTGAACATATACTATGCTATAAAAATAAGCTAGGCACTTTGGTTACATCTTGCAAACAAAATCAACAAAATCTGTTTTGAGATTATATTGTAATATGAGATACCCAAAATAAATAGGATATGTACCATATGTTTGAAGGTGGTAAATAAGATGAGAAAAATAGATCAGGTCAAGAAGAATGAAGATGACTGAAGGTACAGGTTATGACAAAAACTTAGGTGTGCCTAGGAATTAATTCATCTTATGTATCTTGTGTGTAATGTGTTATTTCTCTTGAATCTGAGAATTTGATGTCTTTCATTAGGTCTGTAATCTGTCAATAAATCTCACTAATGAATATATTAGACTCAAGTTTAATATGCGATAGTCATTTTCATTCTGTCTTCATATCATTTAATCCTTTATTGTTCATATTTGTACATCTCTTAATAGTTACAGTGAATTTAATATACTTTACATTATGCTGTTATTCTCACTTTAGCTATATCTAATATATTATGAATGTGTCAGTTATGTGTTTACTATTGTTTTAATTAAACTTTTAAATCATTCATTTTAATTCTTACTTAATTCAAACTTGTTCATTATACATTCTTATAATTCCAATATCTGCAGTCTTTCTTCATGTGATTCTTTTATCTCCTTGTTTTCCTCCTATTTCCTTTTCATGTACGATGCTTCTCTATGTGTTTTGTTTTGTTTTACTGTCAATTCCTAACTAATTAAAGCATATTTATGCAAATAATTTTAAGTTAGAATTGAAATAGGGTTCCCAAAAGGATTACATAAATTTATTTATACCAAGGACCCAGGGTTATAAACAGAATGGGATCACTTTAAATTTCTGTCTCGAGGATTTTCAAGTTACACAGGTCATGTTAGTAAGAACCTCAGAAAAGGGCATTCTTTTTTTTTTTTTTCACTTTATGTCCTGGAATACATGTGCAGAACATATAGTTTTTTTACATAGGTATACATGTGCCATGGTTGTTTGTTGCACCTATCAACCTGTCATCTAGGTTTTAAGCCCCACATGCATTAGGTATTTGTCCTAATGCTCTCCCTCCCCTTGCCCTCCACCCCCCAACAGGCCCTGGTATGTAATGCTGCTGTCCCTGTGTCCATGTGCAGAACATGCAGTTTTGTTACATAGGTATACATGTGTTATGGTGGTTTGCTGCACCCTTCAACCTGTCACCTACATTAGGTATTTCTCCTAATGTTATCACTCCCCTAGCCCCCCACCTCTTACAGCCCCTCCCTGATGATCCCCTCCCTGTGACCATGTGTTCTCATTGTTCAACTCCCACTTGTGAAAACATGTGGTGTTTAGTTTTCTGTTCCTGTGTTACTTTGCTGAGAATGATGGCTTCTAGCTTCATCCATGTCTCTGCAAAGGACATGAACTCATCGGTTTTTATGGCTGCATAATATTCCATGGTGTATATGTGCCACATTTTCTTTATGCCGTCTATAATTGATGGACATTTGGGTTGGTTCTAAGTCTTTGCTATTGTAAATAGTGCTGCAGTAAACATATGTGTGCCTGTGTCTTTATAGTAGAATAATTTATAATCCTTTGAGTATGTTCCCAGTAATAAGATCGCTGGCTCAAATGGTATTTCTAGTTCTAGATCCTTGAGGAATCACCATACTGTTTTCCACAATGGCTGAACTAATTTACACTCCCTCCAATAGTGTAAGAGTGTTCTCTTACTACACTTCCAATTTAGTTGGACTTTGAGCTTTGTCTCTGGTCCCCTACTCTTTATAATCCCAAGAAATATGGCCTCATCCTTATCAGGACCAGAGAATGCTCTCAAGGTAAAACCTTAATTTTCATAAAATTTTTGTCTTCTTGCCTGATCATTGTGACACTAAAACAATATATTTTTTAATGTTTCATCCAACTTTTAAGAGTTATTTTAGTAGCAGGACTGAGCCAGGTTTTTAATCCACACTACTGCAGAGAAAAAAATGACAAAAGGTAACTTTCAAAAATAGAAATCCATATTTTTTCATTAAAGATTTATTATACATTCTAAATAAAATGGAGATAGAAAGTTAGCATTTGAACTTTAAAGTTATTAGCATAAGAAGCAATGAAACATAAATTTCTCATGGGAGTTATTCATTTTTCTGGGTTATAAATGAATGTCATATTATTTTTGATGTTTAATGTAAAATATTATTGATTGCAAGAACCCAATATGATCTAGGATATTCAGTCTTACACAACATAGGGATCTAGTATAGGTTGATGTACATCCAAAATTATAACACACTTTGCTCAAACACAATGCATATTACATTTTCCTATAGCTTAAATCAGTGTTATCTGTATTATTAAGAGATATAAAGAAAGGATTCAAAATAATAGCTGAAGAATTCTCACTCATTTTATGAATCTAGTAGATCAAAATATTACTCCAACATTAATATTGATTTCATAATACAGAATGTGAGGCTTATATAAATCTGTTTTAAAAAATGCATAGCATTCTTTAGCTTTTATATTGTAATATATTCAGAATATAATCCAAAATAAAGTTGTAATAAATTATCTCATTTTAATGAGTATTTTAACATAAAATGTGAGTTTGGGATTATTATAAATCTAAAGACACATAAACTCAGTTTCTAAAAGATATGATTGAGGGGAAATCCTGATTTATTATATCTTCATTTTGTCAAGAAAAGACACAGTTATTATTTATAATAAAAATGATTACAATGCACACATACTTTTTTGTGAGTTGTCACAGAATTTTCTATTACCTAAACCTGTCAAGTTCAATACAATTCTTATCTAGAATATGTATAAATAACGGTTGATCTGTGATATTAGATATTATCAAATAAAAAATATTCTTATTGAAAAAAATGTGATTCCTTATGACAACTTCAGAGCATCTTCCATTTGCCCCCTGTTATCAACAGGGGAAATTTTCTTTCCTACCTTTCTCACTAATCATTTCTGACAAGTAGTTGGCAAGCTTAACTGTAAAGGGTCGTCCATAGGGTTCTAGGTCAACCTCACCCTTTGGGAAGAAAGTATACATGATGTCTATGAATAAATGCCCTCCAACAAAGGAAAAGGACAATGCTTTACATAGTGTGTGCAGAATCATTTTTCAACATAATTAGCTTATCTATTCGTGACATGATTTAACTGTCATTGCAGGTGTTTGACATGACCCACATTTTTTCTTCGTGCCAAGAAATACAATTGTTTTGTATTACATTAATATTTTAGATCATCTATAATATGAGTCAGGCTTGGTTAAAAAATATATAAAAATAAAAATCTCAATTCTATTCAAAATATTAATGAAAGTATCTTACCAAAGTAAGACATTAGCAATGCATTGTCTGTCACTATATATTGTGTATGTTCGCTCATTTCAACACGGGAAAGAGAATTAGAAAATTGGAAGAAAAAAATTTAAGTAGTTGTTATAAAATTAATATATATATTAAATATCATGAAGGGTAGAAACAGAGTTAACATTTAAAATTTTTATAACTAATGTGTAAATTTAATTGAAAGCCAACTGATTGCTCTGAATTTTTCCAGGAATAATGGCAATTGAACAGAAAATAACTGACACTGAAAGTATCTACCTTTTCACATTTAAATGCAAGTGACTTTTTGTTCATTCATTCAAAAATTATGGATTATTATGCTTTAGCTTGAATGTTTATCTCCCCTCTAAAATCCTTTTTGAAACTTAATCCTCAATGCAATAGTATTAGGAGGTGAGGCCTTTAGGAGTAATTAGCCCATGAGGATTCTGTACTCATAGACAGGATTAGTCCATCACAAAAGGGCTGAAGGGAACTAGCTAATGTGAGGACACAGCATTCAAGATACCATTTTAGAAGCAGAAACTGGGGACCTCACTTGGTGCTAAACCTGCCAACATGGTCTTGAACTTTTCAGCCTCCTGGACTGTGAGAAACAAGTTTCTGTTCTTATCGGTCTCAGCTTTTTTTTTTTTTTTTTTGGCAATTACCATCAACATTTTATTATAAAAATGTTCACACATACAACATTGATTTGTTAACAGTTTTTTAAATTATACTTTAAGTTCTAGGGTACATGTGCACAACATGCAGGTTTGTTACATATGTATACATGTGCCATATTGGTGTGCAGCACCCATTAACTGTTCATTTACATTAGGTATATCTCCTAATGCTATCCCTCCCCTCTACCCCCTCCCCACAATAGGACCCGGTGTGTGATGCTCCCCTTCCTGTGTCCAAGTGATCTCATTGTTCAATTCCCACCTATGAGTGAGAACATGCAGTATTTGGTTTTCTGTTCTTGCGATAGTTTGCTAATAATGATAGTTTACAGCTGCATCCATGTCCCTACAAAGGACACGAACTCATCCTTTTTTATGGCTGCGTAGTATTCCATGGTGTGTATGTGCCACATTTTCTTAATCCAGTCTGTCACTGATGGACATTTGGGTTGATTCCAAGTCTTTGCTATTGTGAATAGTGCCACAATAAACATACGTGTGCATGTGTCTTTATAGCAGCATAATTTATAATCCTTTGGGTATATCCCCAGTAATGGGATGGCTGGGTCAAATGGTACTTCTAGTTCTAGATCCTTGAGGAATCGCCATATTGTTTTCCACAATAGTTGAACTAGTTTACAGTCCCACCAACAGCGTAAAAGTGTTCCTATTTCTCCACATCCTCTCCAGCACCTGTTGTTTCCTGACTTTTTAATGATTGCCATTCTAACTGGTGTGAGATGGTATCTCATTGTGGTTTTGATTTGCACTTCTCTGATAGTGAATGATGATGTGCATTTTTTCATGGTGTCTGTTGGCTGTATGAATGTCTTCTTTTGAGAAGTGTCTGTTCATATCCTTTGCCCACTTTTTGATGGGATTGTTTGTTTTTTCTTGTAAATTTGATTGAGTTCTTTATAGATTCTGGATATTAGCCCTTTGTCAGATGAGTAGATTGCAAAAATTTTCTCCCATTCTGTAGGTTACCTGTTCATTGTGATGGTAGTTTCTTTTGCTGTGCAGAAGCTCTTTAGTTTAATTAGATCACATTTGTCAATTTTGGCTTTTGTTGTCGTTGCTTTTGGTGTGTTAGACATGAAGTCCTTGCCCTTGCCTATGTCCTGAATGGTATTATCTAGGTTTTCTTCTAGGGTTTTTATGGATTTAGGTCTAACATTTAAGTCTCTAATCCATCTTGAATTAATTTTCACATAAAGAATAAGGAAAGGAAAGGACCCAGTTTCAGCTTTCTACTTATGGCTAGCCAATTTTCCCAGCACCTTTTATTAAATAGGGAATCCTTTCCCCATTTCTGGTTTTTGTCAGGTTTATCAAAGATCAGATGGCTGTAGATATGTGGTATTATTTCTGAGGGCTCTGTTCTGTTCCATTGGTCTGTATCTCTGTTTTGGTACCAGTACCATGCTGTTTTTGGTTACTGTAGCCTTGTAGTATAGTTTGAAGACAGGTAGCGTGATGCCTCCAGCTTTGTTCTTTTGGCTTAGGATTGTCTTGGCAATGTGGGACCTTTCTTGGTTCCATATGAACTTTAAAGCAGATTTTTCCAATTCTGTGAAGAAAGTTATTGGCAGCTTAATGGGGATGGCATTGAATCTATAAATTACCTTGGGCAGTATGGCCATTTTCACAATATTGATTCTTCCTATCCATGAGCATGGTATGTTCTTCCATTTGTTTGTGTCCTCTTTTATTTCACTGAGCAGTGGTTTGTAGTTCTCCTTGAAGAGGTCCTTTACATCCCTTGTAAGTTGGATTGCTAGGTATTTTATTTTCTTTGAAGCTGTTGTGAATGGGAGTTGATTCATGATTTGGCTCTCTCTTTGTTTGTTACTGGTGTATAAGAACGCTTGTGATTTTTGCTCATTGATTTTGTATCCTGAGACTTTGCTGAAGTTACTTATCAGCTTAAGGAAATTTTGGGTTGAGACAATAGGGTTTTCTAAATATACAATCATGTCATCTGCAAACAGGGACAATTTGACTTCTTCTTTTCCTAACTGAATACCCTTGATTTCTTTCTCTTGCCTGACTGTCCTAACCAGAACTTCCAACACTATGTTGAATAGGAGTGGTGAGAGAGGGCATCCCTGTCTTGTGCCAGTTTTCAAAGAGAATGCTTCCAGTTTTTGCCCATTCGGTATGATATTGACTGGGGGTTTGTCATAAATAGCTCTTATTACTTTGAGATGCTTTCCATCAATACTGAATTTTTTGAGCGTTTTTAGCATGAAGGGCTGTTGAATTTTGTCAAAGGCCTCTTCTGCATCTATTGAGATAATCATGTGGTTTTTGTCTTTGTTCTGTTTATATGCTGGATTACGTTTATTGATTTGTGTATGTTGAACTAGCCTTGCATCCCAGGGATGAAGCCCACTTGATCATGGTGGATAAGCTTTTTGATGTGCTGCTGGATTCAATTTGCCAGTATTTTATTGAGGGTTTTTGCATCGATGTTCATCAGGGATATTGGTCTAAAATTCTCTTTTTTTGTTGTTGTATCTCTGTCAGGCTTTGGTATCAGGATGATGTTGGCCTCTTAAAATGAGTTAGGGAGGATTCCCTCTTTTTCTATTGATTGGAATAGTTTCAGAAGGAATGGTACCAACTCCTCCTTGTCCCTCTGGCAGAATTCGGCTGTGAATCCGTCTGGTCCTATACTTTTTTTCGTTCGTAGGCTATTAATTATCGCCTCAATTTCAGAGTCTGCTGTTGGTCTGGTCTCAGCTATCTTGTTACAGAAGCACAAATGAACTGAGACTGGAGTGTTTATGTGCTAGGTATGGAACTAATTTCTGAATAAATAAAGATGAATACATTCTATGACCTCATGGTCTAGTGCCTGTTACAGTGATGCAGTGGATATTTTTTCTTGCCTTATTTTTACTCAGTTTTGTTTTCTTCACTAAATATTGAGGAAAACAAGAATTCACCATCAGGTTTTCTACTGATACAACTGTTTAAGAAGTACATATGACATTATACTTTTTCTCTCTGTATTCTGTAGACTTACCTGTAAAGTCTAAGGCTAACACTGACTTTAATTAGTACTGTATTCATTTCAGAGGTATGATATGCCTTGTACAAATAAAAATAAATAAAACATTAAAGGTGCTACTACTCAAAACATATAGGGAATAAAATATTATATTTCATACAGCAACATAGAGTTTACATTGAGAGAAAATTTTATTCATTAGTTTAAATTGGGTAAAATAAAATAAATATTATTTGGTTAAAATAGAGAAAGTTAAATGAAAAGATTAAATGATAAAGAGACCAGAGAAAATTGTTCAGTTTGCATATAAATTGGACAATTAGCCCCTAACCTGCCTAGGTAGAAGTGCACAGCCTTCAGTAAAATAATTATTTAAACTTACAAGTCTTACTAGGAAAATATGAGTAGAAAAATAGAATGTATTTTTGCATTTTACATGATTTTACTTGTACTTAGTTTATAGTGTGCACATAGATTAAGTTGATTTAAATATTTTATGTACATAAATGATATTGTTGAAGATTCTAAGAACTTAAAAATAAAATACAAGATAAACATTGACTTTAAAAAGAGAGTAAATAAGATGAAGAATTTGAAAGACTTTAATAATTAATTTCAGTTTCTTTTCCAAAATATATGTGGTTAGCCTACAATGCTTTTACAATCTATTATTTTATGAGTATGAGTATTGATTTTATCATATAAACTTGTATTATTTTTAAAATACGGCAAAAGAGTTAAAGTTCTATAGTTTGCTAAAGAAGCCCAACCTTAAAGCAGATCAGTCCTTTGACAGCTTAATGAATAAAGCATGCATGTAGTTGACACTAATTCATGTAATAAACATTTGTAGAACACTTATGTGTAAGAAATTGTGCTAAAGAGATGAGTGGTACATTAAAATAAGTAGATAAGTTTCCAGATACTAAGGAGTTTATGTACTTGTAAGGTACATAAAACAAAACAAATGAACAAGTTAAGTTTAAAATAAATCAGAAAATGAAGGAAAGAAAATGAATATACATAGTAAGTATACATAATATCTCAAATATTCTTTAACTACCTTAGACAGAATTTAATATTTAATCCTAATAATCAGATAATCTGATTTATTACAGATGATATAATTGAGGCTAATACAAATCTTTGAACTTAAAATTTTTTTCAAAGTCTTCCTGAAGTATTTGACTGTATAATATTTTGGTAAACATAAGTAAGTGGATATCAATACATTGAAACATAAACAGAATAGGAAATAGAAAAAAAGAAACAATAGAAAACATCGAATTTGTAGTATGACTACAATTTAAGATTTGATAAAGACAAAAATAGAAACCAATGTGTAGTTAGGAGGATAGAAAAAAATACAGTGGACCCTCCATATCCACAGGTTCTGCATGTATGGATTCAACCACCCATGGATCAAAAATATTTGGAAAAACATTTATGAAAACGTGAACACGTATAGAGTTTTGCCTTATCCCCTAAAGAACACATTACAACTATCTACATAGATTGTACATTGTACTTGGTATTATAAGAAACCTACAGATGATTTAAAGTATGTGACAGTGTTTATTTAAGTATATAAAATACTAGTATACACCATTTTTTTTGGTGAGTCTGAGGGTTCCTAGAACCAGTACCCCATAAATACAGAGGAACAACAGTAATGAGTTCCTCGTAAACTGGGCTGAAGTATTATAACTGTACATAGAAGAACCTAAGGCAGAGTGATTAAATAATATATAGCAGTACATATAAGAAGTGAAGATAATTGAAAATTAGATTGATAGGAAAGACATGCCAAATATAATGAAATCAGTGGAAAAATTAAAAATTTAACAGGATGTACAAGCAAGGATTGGGTAGATGTCATCTGAAAGATACAATTTCTAATGACAAAAGTACTTTAATAGTCTAGCCTAATATTTTATTGTATCTTAAAACTTCCCTCTTGCTCATTCCAGTCTGACCGCACCAGCTTTATTGTGGCTTCTTTTATTCACCAAGAATTATGCTCTGGTCTAATTGTTTATGACCTCCTAAAATTTGTATAATTCTCACCACCAAGGTGATAATATTAAAAAATGGGCCATTTAGTAGATGACTGGGTCATGGGAGTGGAGCCCTTATGAAAGGTGCCGCAGAGAGAACCCTTCCTCTTCCACCGTGTAAGGTTAGACTGAGAAATACACCTCTGTGGTTTATAAGCTGCTCAGTCTATGGTATTTTGTTATAGCAACCCATGCTAATGAATGCAGATGACCATGTTTCTGCTTTGTCCTGGCTTTTATCTTTGCCTGTAACATTCCACCCCAAAAGCTCACATGGCTCTCCTTGCTCTTCAAGTCTTGCTAATCATTCCTTGTTGATTCCTTAAAATCAACACATAAAAATGTGTATCCCTTTCTTAAGCAAGCAATCCCTTTCATCCTTTACCTTTCTGTATTTGTTAGTAGAATTAACCATCTGCTAGTATACTCTAAAATTTACTTATATATTATATTCATTATCTATTCTATCTCCTCCCACAATACTCTAAACAAGTGATATGATTTGGCTGTGTTCCCACCCAAAATCTCATGTTGAATTATAATCAGATTTATAATTCCCGTGTGTTGTAGGAAGGACCTCTGGGAGGTGATTAGATCATGGGGTGGTTCCCTCATGTCGTTCTTGTAATAGTGAATAACTTCTCACGTGATTTGATGGTTTGGTAAAGGACTTTTACCCCCTTCGCTCTTCAGTTTTCTTTCCTGCCACCATGTGCAAAAGGATGTTTGCTTCCCCTTCTGACATGATTGTAAGTTTTCTGAGGCCTCCCCAGACCTTCAGAATTGTGAGTCAATTAAGCCTCTTTCCTTTACAAGTTAATCAGTGTCTAACAGCTCTTTATAGCAGTGTGAGAACAGACTCATACAATAAGAGAACAGATATTTTCCCTTATTGTGCATTGTCAAGATCATGCTGTTTATTTTTACATTGACTATTGTCTATCTTCTATGGTTTGTTACCTCCAACAATAAGGTAATCAAGGGTCAACATTTTTTGTTTATTCAGTAAAACATTCTCAGTGAATTGGGCATTGCGTGGCACAGAGTAGGTATTTAATATATCTGTTAATTTTTATATAAATGAATAAATTTTCTAAATTTTGCTAATAATGTTAACAGAAGACCCGAAAAGTATAATCAGTAAATTAGTTATATTTTGAAGTAAAACAGAGTTAATCTATGTAAAAAATTAATGTAAAAATTCTCAGTATATACACTTGAGTAATAATCAGTGTAATATTTACCTATTTATAAAGAATAAAATTTGACAGTAAAAGCACCTGAGTCTGGAATTTGTTTTCCCCTAAGAAGGTTTTAAATTAAAATTCAGTGTCTTTAATAACTCTAAGGATATGAAGACATTTTATTTATTCTTGAGTAATTGTAAAGATTATCTTGCTTATAATAGGATTTATTCAACCATTATCAAATTTATTGGTATAAAGTTTTTATAATTTAAGTTATCATTTTGATATTTGTAGTATCTTTACCATGTCCACCATCTTCCCAGCCTTGCCCACTTTATCTCCTGAAAGTGGTTGGTGACAGATTCCTGTCTTTGTATCTTTCTCAGACTATCTAGAATTTAATTCATTTTATTCCTTTCATCAAATAATCAGTTTTAAATTTCATCTTTTCCTTCTGTATTTCCATTATGTCTTTTTAATTTTTTTGGGTATTTTTTCTATATTTTACTTTCTACTTCTTGTTTAATGTGGTTTTCTTTTCACTTTTCAGGTAGACATTTGTGTCATTAATTTTAGACATTTCCCTTTTTCTAACACAAATATTAAAAGCTTTGTGTTTCTCCAAAGGAATCCTGAAATTGTAGTGTTTTTATTTTTATCCAGACCAAAATACTTTCCAATATATCTTTTGATTTACTATTTGCTACAAGGTGTCATTAGAAGTTTATTATGTCTAAATATTTGGGGATTCCATTTTAGTTTTGGTTTTGTTTTTTATTTCAAATTTAATTCTATTGGGTCAGAGAACACACTCTCCACGTTCTAATCTTATTAAATTTGTTGAAACTTTATTTTTTGTTGCTGAACATGTGGTGAATGCTAGTGCATTTGAAAATAAAATGAGTTTCTGCTGGTGATGAATATAATATTCTATATGTCCTAGAACTTGTTGGGTTATAATGTCGTTAAATTTGTTGATATTTTCTTTAAAATTTTTTATTTAATTGTTTAATAATATCAGAAAATAGTTTTCAAATCTTTAAATATATTGTGGATTTGTATATTTTTCTTTTCAGTTCAGTATGTTTTTTGCTTGAGTATTTTAAAAGCAGAACTTTTTGTTAATGTGTGAATAAACATTTTGCATTATCAGGTTCTCTTGATGAATCTAACCAATTATATTGATCTTTATCGTTAAAAATATTTCTTGATTTGAGGCCCATTTTGTCTGATATTAGTAGAAGTCTTCCAGTTTTTGTATACTTAGTGGTTACACTATAGAAAATCTGCCATCCTCTTACCTTACAAGACTCCAGAGATTTGAACTTTCATGTAAAATATTTTCAATATTAATTTATAATATTTTATAATATTACAAAGAAATTTTGAAAAATATTTGGTAGTTATATAAAAAGCCTACTGAGATTTTGACTGATATTGCAATTAATCTATAAATCAATTTAGTAGAACTATCTTCTTAACACTAGAAAGCATTCAAATTATTGAACATGGTTTATCTCTCCATTTATTTAGGTCTGTCTTAAGGTGTCTCAGCACTGTATTGCAGTTTTCAAAGTATCAAACAGAATGGCTCATAGGGGATATTTTTACATTCTTTAAGTAGGAGGAAACATTTGGTATTTCACTATATTAACTATATTTTTATATATGTTTATTACCTTTGAAATAATTTGTTTCTCTTGCCTACTTTGCTGTATGTCTTTATTATGAACATGTGCAAAATGTCATCAAATGCTTTTCTACTTTTAATAGACTAATCCTATACAAATTTTTAAAATCAAAATGTAGGTCTGTAGTTTTCTGTTAATCTCTACCTGTTTTTTCCCTTTAGGGTTAATCTGTACCTAATATAATGTACTGTTAGGGTTGCTTCCTCTTCTATTTCTGAAAGACTTTGTACAGAATTGTTACTATTTATTGTTTAAACATTGTGAGAATACAAGAGTGAAACTTTCCTGACCTGGAATTATTTTGTGTATGAGTTTCAAATTATAGATTTAATGTATTTAATAGATGCAGAATTATTCATGGTGTCTCTTTATTTTTCGGTGAATTTTGTGACCTCTTTTCTCTCAAGTAATGTGTCCATTTACCAAACTTTTAAAATGTATTTGCATAAAGTTTAAACATTATGGGCTTACTGTCATTTTATAACCTATAGTATAATTAGTGACATTCTTTCTTTCATTACTGGCTTTAGTATTTATTATTTTTTCTCTTTTTTGTTGATGAATATAGCTAGAATTTTTTCCATTTTTAAATAAATTAGCTTGCTATTTTATTGATATTCCATTTTGGTGTTCTTTCAATTTTTATTGATTTTTGTTCTTATATGTATTTTATTATTTCTTTGTGTCTTAGTACATTTCGATTACAATAGAAAAATACCTTTATGTTGTGGCTTATAAACAACATAATTTTATAATTTATAGTGATATAAATTTATTGTGACTTATAAATTTACTTCTCACAGTTCTGGAAGCTGAGAAGTCCTAAATCAAGGCACTCAAAGATTTGATGTCCGGTGATGGCCCATTTCCTGGTTCATAAGTGGTTCCTTCTCTGTGCATCCTCACATAATGGAAAGAGCAAGGTAGCTCTCTGGGGCCTCTTTTACAAGAAAGCTATTCATTTACTATCCTTAATGTAGTATTCATTTAGCATCCTTGTGAAAGAGCCCCAGACCTCTATTTTCATGATCTAAGCACTTCCCAAAAGACCCCATCTCCTAATACCATAAACTTGGGAGTTCGGATTTCTACATAGGAAATTTGAGGAGACACAAACATTCAGACAACAGCATTCTGTTTTGTTTGGGTTTAATTTGTTTTAGGAACTGATTAGATTCTTTTTTTCTTTTCTAACATAAACACATGGCACTATTAAATTTATCCATTTTTTTATTTGAAAAAAATTTTAGTTATGGATACATAATAGTTACACATATGTATGGGGTACATATGCATACAAGCATATAATGTACAATTATCAAATCAGGGTAATTCTGATATTCATCATCTTAACATGTATCGTTTCTTTGTGTTAATATCATTTAGTTATCTTAATAAATTGACCCCTTTATAATCAGTGAGTATATTTTCTATCCCTGGCAATATATTTTGTTCTGAAATATGTTTAGTTTGACATTAATAAAGCAACTCTAGTTTTCTATAAATTTTTGTTTGTACTATACACACACAGATGTCTATATATTTATATTTACAGTAGAATTTTAGTAGACAGAATTAGATTTCTGATTTTTCATTGATGTGTATGAATGATTTACATGTAACGTAATGTGATTATGAATAAATTTAGGTTTAAATATACCTTCTTACTATGTTTTCTATTTATCTTATATGCTCCTTGTTCAATTATTTATCCTGTTTTTACATTTCGTGGATTAGTTAAATATGTACTTCATTATTTTATTTTATTTCTGCTATTGGTTTACTAATGTACTTCTTTTTTAGGTTCTGCTGTAAGGTTTAAAATATAAATACTTCAGATTTAAGGTTAAAATATAAATACTTAACTCATTACAGCCTATTTTCAAATAATAGTATATAACTTGATATGCAGTATAATACATTGCCATTTTTTTCTGTATACCCACTTGTATGTCCCATAACATTTTGCTTCTGCCTTAGGAATCTTTCTTATAAATTACAATGGAGAATGGCTGGCCATGAAATTCTTTAGATTTTGTTCAGTGCTGAGACAATGATGAGATGAGCAAATTACTTCTGGTGAAAAACTTAATGAAGCACTCTCTCGGGTCACACAAGGCACAAGTCTTGCACTCTCAATATCACATATATAACTCTGAAGCTGAGTAGCTCTTTAGGTTTTGTGCACTAGTTGTGTCTTTTATTTTACCGTAGTTCCAAACCTATTTTTAATTTTCTAAAAGTAAATGAGTCCTATATCACTTTAGTGCTCAAAAATTTCTACTTGTTATAAAAATGTAGATTAAGCGGTTGTTTTTCTTATTTAGTTATTTATAATTGCTCCATTGTCTCCAGGCTTTCATAGTTACTGAAGAAAAGTTATCTGTATTTGTGCATGTGTGTGTGTGCTTCTTTTGATAATGATTATTTTTTCATCTCTGATGCCTTTTAAGATTTTTCTCTTTATCACTGATTTTCAGAAATTTGACAATAGTTTCCTTGCCATTTTTGTCTTTATTTGTGGTTCTAATAACATTTTGGCAATCATTTCTTCGAATTTTTGGTTTTGTTCTTCCCCACCACATACTCATACACATATATCCACTCACTCTTCTTCTGGGACTCCATCTTTTCTTGTATTATGCTTCTTGATGTTGCCCAACATAGTGCTGTTGCTTTTTCAAATGTGTCTATGCTTTCTGTTTTGGATAGTCTATATGGTCATATTATCAAAATCACTGGTATTTTTTCTACAGTGGTTAAAGTGCTGTTAATTTTATGCATACATTTTTAATCTAATATACTTATTTTTTTTCTGTTTTAGAAGTCTGCTTGTTTGCTTTTATTTCTTCCATTTTTATTTTCTCATAATATACATATTTTCCCAACTTATTGGAAAAAAATAAAGCATATTTATAACACCTGAATTAACATGTTTGAAAACTAATTACTATGTTCATCAAAATCAGATATTGTGAATTCTATATTGTTATGTGATAGATTTTGTTGAATTCCTTTTGTATATTTGTATTTTGCTCTCAAACACAGTTAAATCATTTGGAATCAGCTTGATGCTTTTAGAAATTGCTATAAAATTTTCTTAGAGAAGTGCCAGTGTTGCTTTAGGTTTAGGAATGAGTGAGTTCCATCACAAAAGCAGGATTCTTCCAAAGATTCTACCTAATTGTTCATATATTACCCTGTTTTCTACTTTGGTTGGTGGCAGCAATAATATTTGCAGAGATTTCTGAACTTTGAGAATTGTTTTTCAAACCCTTTATGTTGGCATTTTACCGCAGGCTTCAGTTATTTTCTCTCATGTATTCACAGGTTAGTATTTAATGAAGGACTCAATAATTTCCTAGGAAGGTCTGCAGAGCTTTCTCTCACCCATCTGTAATTGTCCATTTTCATGCTGCTGATAGCAACATACCCCAGCCTGGGCAATTTACAAAAGAAAGAGGTTTAGTGGACTTACAGTTCCACATGGTTGGGGAAGCCTCATAATCATGGCAGATGGCCAGAAAGGGCAAGGCACATCTTACATGGATGGTGGCAGGCAAAGAGAGAGCTTGTGGAGGGAAACTCCCTCTTATATAACAATAAGATCTCGTGAAACTTATGCACTATCATTAGAATGGCATGGGAAAGACCTGCCCCCATGATTCAATTGACTCTCACCTGGTCCCTCCCACAACACATGGAAATTCAAGATGAGATGTGGGTGGGGACAAAGTCATAGCATATCACCATCTCTGTGTAAAGTCTCTCTCTCTTCTATTTAGCTCTGCAATTCCAGCTAAAATTTTCTTTCTAAGCTCCAATTTCTGATTTCTCAATATACAGAGAGAGTTATACTTTCTTTGGTTTATCCTTTCACTATATCTTCTGGAAACTGTGAGAGAAAGCTTGACATAAGTCAGATTTTATTTTTTCTTTTATCAGCGATCAGCATCCTGAGCTTCCTCTTGCCAATGGTTGAAAAATCACTGTTGATTTTATTTTGTTTGCACTTAGCTTTCATTTGTGAGTGTGTTTTTCATTTGTTGTTTTGTAAAGAATTTAGTTTAGTTACTCTTACTCTATTATGGCCACGTACAAGTATCTTCAACCTGTTTTTTCTGACCAATCTTTGTCTTTATGTTAAAATATCTTTATAGACAGCATATAATTTAACATTGCTTTTTAAATTTAGTCTTATAATTATTACTTTAAATACTAGTTTTAGATTACTTATATTTAATATTGTTATCTATATTTTGACTTTAAATCTACTATCATAAAATTTATTTTCCATAAAATTTAATCCATTCTTTATTACTCTTTTCTACTTTTGATGCTTTATCTTATGCTAAGTGTTTAATTTTGAATTTTGTTTTATTTCAACTAATAGATTCTTAGTCATGTTTTTGCTTATTTTGTCCTGTTGGGTGCTCTAAGGTTTATACTATGTACCTTAGCTTTCCAATAACATTAAGGTGACTAAATATTTTTGCCCTGATACCTAGAAATAGACATGCCTGTTTGCTCTGATAAATTTTTTTGAAGCTTATACTACACATTTTAGCAATGCAATGAGAGAAGTAAGAATACATACAATGTAGCAAGAAAGATGTTTTTCTTCACAAATATTATTATATTCTATGCAGAAAATAAAAAAGATTATTTTCAAAAAAGTTAGTAAAATTGTGTGTTTATCTAGATCACAGGATTTCTGTATACTAATATACAGAAATCCAGTATATTTTGATTGATTTGCCATGACCATACTCTGAGATTAAAAAGGAAAATGGAAAATAAAGAAGTGCTCAAATGCTAAGAAAGACACGTTAAAAGAGCAGTGAAACATAAATAGTTCCCACCAGCAAAATTAGCAAAGCTGAATCAATAAAATAAGTAAAGGAACAGATCATGGACCATTGAATGAAATAGGAATCCATGGGTCCACATGAAATAAATCCATGAATTAGTGAATTAATAAAAGAAGGAAACACTAATATTTTCCCATAGAGTGCCAACCAATGAAAGGAAAAGGGATGATATTGTATGTTAAAAAAAAAATTACAATTTGAAAATCTTCACTTTGTATTTGATTGAGTTTTGAGGAATCAATGGGTGCTAAATCTAGTGGGTAAATGTTGGAGAAGAAATGAGATATTTTCACAGTCTCAAAGTACCTCTCCATGAAACACTTAATTTTAGATTAGTTAATTACATGTATATACACTTGTGTACAATAGTCTCTCTATATAATATTATTTTATGTCATGTTATATCAATGTAGGGAAAATGAGGAGTACCTTTGCAATAGAGAAACCTGGAAGACATTACCTTTCAAATGATCAAAAGTAAAATCACCACTGTTGGGAAAAATTAATTTTATGTAATTCTTGAAGACATATGATAAGAAGAGAACAGCACCATGTTGGTGATTTTACTGCCAATAATGCATGTCTTGACAACTCGTTGAGAAAACACCAGACAAATAGAAACTGGGGGACCTTCTAAAAAAGGAATCCATTGGAATATCACCTTCAAGAAATGTTTAGGATGCTATGAAGGTTGAGGAACGACTATGGAATGCTTCTGATTTAAAGAAGTTAAAGAGACATAGAAACCAGGAACAACACATTATCCTGATGTGGACTGTTTTTTTATAAAAAGCATCAGGGCAGTTTGTGAAATAGAATGGATCCTCTCTTGGTGATTGTTACATGGCAGCGGTTTGCATCACTTTAGCAACTTAAAGGTACATTTCATAAAGATAAATTGGTGTTGTTTCATACAAATATTAAAGAAAATGGTAATGTCCAACAGGCACAGAGTGCTAGCCTAATTCCTGTTCCAGGGGTACTCAGGGAGCTGTTTTCCTACTATCTTCTTTATCTTTAAAATATATTTTAGTTGATTAGTTTTATTCATGCCATAATTGGTGGAAATTAATCCTTGATTCTATAAATTGTTACCTAGTCAGTTTCCAGTGTTGTTTTTTTTGTTTTGGTTTGGTTTGTTTTTCTTTTCTTATTTATTTATTTATGCTTTTCTTTTACTTTTTTGTAAAGTGGAATAAGTTAGGAATGGCTATCTTAGGACCAACTAAACTTAGTAGTTTTATGTCAAGTTGAAAATTATATTAAGTATCAAATATCTGATTTTTCTTAGATTTCAAAATAGTCAACTTTTCAGAAAGAAAATCACTGGTAGTTTTCTTAAAATAAAATCCTCTTAATTCAACAAAACATACTTGATGTGATTTTTCCTTCCCAAACAAGCTCTTCCTTGAGTTACTGGGAATAGGTAATGCTTCTCAGTAAAGCTTCATGTCAACAAATCTGAACATATAACATCTCAGCTAGAAAAAGTTAATAAAAATATGTTCAATTTGTAGCTTGCAGTCATGTCTTCACAACCACTTTTCAATTAATCTTGCTTTATTCAGAGAATGTATCAATATGTAATTTTGCATCACTTTTAAAGCAGACATTTTATTTTGAAATGCAACTGACATTATATATATAAATTCAATAAATATAAAGTTGTTTTCAAAAATTGAATGTTTTTACTTTTAAGTTATTCTTTCAATAATAATAAAGAGATGATCACTAGTCATTTTATTTTTCATAGTTGAATTGATTTAGTTGAGCTTCATTGGATGTTCTTATGTTTTAGTCATGAGTCCATTCTCTTTAACAAGCTAAAGGAAACCATATTATATGCTAAAAGGTGTCAGTTTGTGAACAATTTAATAAATATATAGAGTTACAACATTTTTCCCAATTGGATGTTGGGGTTTATTGTAATTCTTTATTGCTTTATATCTGAATATACTCACTACTCACCATGTTTATGTCTGTAGGAAACATGCAGTGATAAAAATTCAAGCAGTTATTATCCGGGTTTTCTTTCATTAATAAAATACAGAATAGAAATTATCTACTTATTCTTGGAGATCTTAAAATATCTTTTCAGTGGACTGATAATTCTGCTATCAAGAGCTACAGGTAGGTGCTCTGGCCATCTATATCTGTATTTCCATATATTCAATTCCTTACTATATATTTCTAATTTGATATTCTATACCCAATTCAAACAAAACCATTTCAAGTATACAATGTACTTCTATTTAGGCTTATCTCTATCATTAAGTAGAAAGCCATTTGCACCTTAGTCTAAATCTGAAATGTGCCTATACCTAACCATTCTAATACATTTTCACTATTTCTTAGTTATTAGAATAAATCTGCATAATTTCTGAAGCAACTTTGTCTATGGAGTATTCCCTTTAGTTTCTTTTCCCTTCCAAACAATTTAATGAATTACAAATACGGGAGAGAGATTTTTTTCAATGGATAAGACTTGACTTCTACAAATACATGTTTAATTCTTTCTCAAAATTATTTCTACTTCCTCTTATTCATCACTGTGCTAGATTTTAGGGATACATAATAAGACAATATATGAGGTCCTTGCTGTCATGAAAGGTACATTCTTATCATTGGCAAATTGTAGAATCTTTAGCTTTGGTATGCAAGGGCATTGGTGTTTGGTACATGCTTGGCTCTTTGCCTTAAGAATTGCCTCTTTCCACCATGCATATTTCACCTGTGTGGGAATCCTTGCAGATGTCTATATTATTCATAATCATTTTGCTCTGACATTTTGTACAAAGCTGAATCAACAACAGTACGACTAAAAACAACCAAAAAAGAAAGATAGAAATATTATATTAGAAAATATATATATAAAAAATATATATATATGATCATCATGGTAAGGACTGTTAAAAAACAAACAAACAAACAAACAAAAACCTTCAGCCAAAATAAATTTAGGGTTTAATTGAGTAATGAATGATTCATAAATTGGAAAGCCCCCACAATCACAGCAGATTCAGAGCGACTCCAGGGGTGTCTCATGGTCGGAACAAATTTATAGACAGTACAAAGTAAACTGATGTATAGAAATCAGAAGTGAGGTACAGAAACAGATGGATTGGTTACAGCTTGGCACTTGCCTTATTTGAACACTCAGTGGTATGCGACTAGTTGAAGTATGGCTGCTGGAATTGGCCACGACTCAGTGATTGTTACAGGCACATACTCCTAAGTTAGGTATTAGTCTTGTGTACCTATTGAGTTAGGTTGCAGTTCATCCATATGGACTGAAATATAGAAGTATGGTGTTTTTCTCAGGTCATATTTAATTTCATTTAACAGGACTTTGGGTATGTCATTGTATTTTACTAATATATTTTACAAACACCCCGTGTTATCTTAATCCATTTAAGTTCATACTTTTTAATCAAATTTTACTTTAAATGCATCTAACTTCCTAAATTTCAGCCATTGTGAACCAATAATACTTTTTCCAAATTCTTATTATAGCACATATCAGACTATATAGCTATAGATACTTTGGCATCATTGTTTTCCCATACAAAACACAATACATTTAATGAATTAATGAATGATGCATCAGCAAAGAAGCTTTTACTGAAAGTAAGAAAAATTATATGCCAGTTTGGGTTTCCCAAGAATCAGACAGCAAGATGGAATTACACATATAAACAAGTAACCAGATAAAATGCCTTTGAAGAATAAAGAGAAGACAGAGCAAAAGGAGGCTGCACGAGCCTCCGGATCATGATGGAAGCCTGGCACCACAAAAGAAGAGAGAGCATGAAAGAAAATTGGAAAGGAGGAGCCTTATACAAGAGTGCAGATCTGAGAAATTGTCAGCCAGACTGAAAGAGCACCAAAGTGAACTTTGCCCTTTAGAAGAGTCAATGTGGGACAAGAATGAAAAGCCCTATAATATCTACCTTGCTCAGCATTGGCAGGGGGCGACCTAAGGAGAGTATGGTACCTGCATGTAAACCAAACATAAAATTCAGTGCCCGTCAACCAACTAAATGGGCCATTTGTCTTGGCCAAGGGCATTTTAAACTAAACCTGAAACAGTAATAGACGCCATGATGGAAATGGGTGATTGAACATGCCTCGTTATTTACCTTCATCCTTTTGGAATTCATGCATAGCTGACCAGCCACAACATTAAAGTAGAGATCTTAAGACTGACAAAACAGACTCTTTGTAGCAATAAGATATCAACATGACAGATAGCAGGCCTTGAAAGAAATCAAAGTATTTCACCCAAAAATAAATTTCTTTGAATATTTTGAAATGGCCCAACAAAGCTGTCTCTGTGGGGAAAATGTACATTTTGTAGAGAATCTCCTTCTCTTTCCAAGTCTTTTTCCTGATCCAGGATTGAATTAACTACATCTGGCACCTTTTTATGTCTGATAAGAATCATTTACAATCTATTCTCTCTAAAACCTGCTACCTGCAAGCTTCATCTGCATAAGAATCTCGGTCTCTAAAACACCTTATCTTAACCCATACACTCCTGTCTATTGATTCTAGGTCTTTAGATAAATTCTTTTAACCAATTGCTAAATGCCAATCAGAAAATCTTCAAATTCACCTTTACCTGGAAACCCTCACCCACCCCATCGCCACCTGCTTTGAGTTGTCTCACCTTTCCCGATTGTACCAGTGTACATCTTATGTGTACTGATTGATGTCTTATGTCTCCCTCACATGTATAAATCCAAGCTGTAGCCCAACAACCTTGAGCATATGTTCTCATGATCTCCTGGGCTGTGCGACAAGCCATGGTCACTCATAGTTGCCTCAGAATAAATATCTTCAAATATTTCACAGAGTTTGACTCTTTTCTTTAATATGCATTACCACTGTAGTAGCTCTGAAGAGGTTGAGTTGGAGGTAGCCCACCAACAACCCTTGTCATGGAAATTTCTCTTGAATGAAAATATGGGAGGAGTAAATTCTTCACTGCCAAATACTATTTCAAATTCTTTCAAGCATAACGTCAATTCATTATTTAAAAGTCAATCAAGAGTTAAAAAGAGGTCTCAGTTTGCTTATGTGTTTTCTGGCACTTCTTTTCTATTGTCTGTTTCACTTTCATGCTTAACATTGGTGAAAAAATGTCTGCAGAAATTTAGGGGCATCGTATTCAGATACAAACCTACATGGAAGACCAAGAAAGAGACACCAAGAGAAACATTTATCTTAAAAACTCTTAAGGTAATTTGCCCTGATTTGCCTTTGTACTGAATTGGGTCATATGCTTATTTTGGTTCTTATCTTTGGCAAAGAATCAGGCTATACTTAGAGTAATCACATCAAACCTGAATCTGAAGATAAGACAGTAAACATTGAGAAGTACTGAAGCCTTGTAAGCCTTGGATATATTGAATATGTTCTATATTAGAAAGAAAAGGTGAGATAATGTATGCTGGCAGTCAACCAACAGCATATGCTCCTAATGAACAACTGGAGAGTCATTTAAGTTCAATGTTGGGGATTTTATTAGAAACTGTAAGATGACCACACAATTCATTCTCCCTTTCCATATAAATCTGGACAAGATTTGCTATGCTCCCCTATATTTTGGTGTAGAAATTTATGGTAGTGATGTAGCCTTCTTACAAGGTCACATAGACCCACAATTAATAATTTTTAATACAAAGAGTACAAAGAATACAAAGAGTATTCTTTCTGGTTGGCTAACATTAAAACAATCCACAGAAAACCCCCAAGAGTTATGTACTGAGGATGGCAAAACCATGGATGGGAAAATAATGAATATTTGAATCACCCTGCAGGAAATCACAAATAGCATTCTTATTATTTAAGCAAGCAATAACTTTTATTGTTTTAAGATTTGGAGGTTTAATTGTTTCAGCATTCCTGTTACCACAATTATTACAGGAAATGAAAACAGTTTAAAAAAAAAAAAAAAAAAAGAAGGAACGAGGTTTATTGACATCTATGAGGCATTTTCTTTACCCTAATATTACATACTCTAGATCTTATTTCTGTACAAAAAATATTCTCTATGTCTAGCATAAAGAACTAAGTCTTATCCATATTTATACTCTTCATAGATCAAAAGTGTGCTTAAAATACTGTACATTTAATGAGTTATTTTTAAATGTAAGCAACTTTGAATTCATCTCTCCATTTTTAATCGTATGTTTCTATTAAATGTATTATTAAATTCTACTAACACTTTCCTCAAAATAATTCTCAATATTTTGGTTTCCAATTTTTTCCTGCCTTTGCATTCTCCTGGCAGAGACCAACTTCACCTCTCCTATAGATTATTTCATAAATATTTTATTATATGTATCATCTATTTACAATAATATAAGTTATGGTTGCTTATAGATTAGGTTTGCTTCTCTATGTACTACTCTGCTAGGAAGTGGTTAAATATACGACTTTAAGCCTTTTCACAGTACCTTGCACAATATCATCATGCACAATTTTAGGCACACAGCAGAAAGTCAATGAAATATATTTTATTGACTAAAAATTGAAAAACATTGGTATGTATGTAGGACAGATATTGATATTTTTATAAGCCCAACTCTGAAGTGGTGATGCACAAAAAGTTGATAATTTTTTTCAGCAGAAACTATTAATAGTCATTTTTCAACATAATATAAAATATATTTGAGATTGATAAATATTTTAGAAATCAAATGTAAGAAAGCCATCAAGGGAATCCCACAATTTTCATTGTTTCTAAAACCTAATATAATTTTAGATTATGAATGGCCTTCCTTCTCAGCAGAAAAACATATCACCAACCCACTACATTAAAAAATGCATTATTCCAATCAATCTTGCTAATATACCACAGAATATTGAATTGTTTAAAAATTCAGAACTTTAAAAATAAATACGAACCATAATAGCTCAATTAAAACTATCTCTATGTTCTTGGAAGTTTTCAAATGCCATATCTAAAACTAAGATATACTAACGTATATCCAGTAATTGATTGAGATCTATTATTATTGACTAAGTAAACTTCTTATCTTCCAAAACGTGTTCTGTTCTTTCATGAGATCTAGAAATGATGATATATTTGAAATTTGTTGAAATGTTTTCCTATTGACCTACTTATAAATGGGTTATTTACATATTCAGGGTAATGACTTGTACTTAAAACTGTTTTCAAGATAAATTTCAACTGTGTCATTGTTCATATAAAAGAAAGATGCTTCTTGTTAATTAATTTATGTTAGTTAATAACTCTACAAATTATGTTTATTTCAATGGAGATTAAAGAATATAAAAAGAATAATGTTTCTGTTTTAGACTATACTTTATTAGTAAACCAGTTGCGGGATGGAGCAATGAGGACAAACTCCACCAAAGGAACATAAGTTAGAAAAGATGTAACATAAACTTAGGTTATAAGTCTGAATTACTCTAGACATTTAGTCTATGGAATATTAGACTGTATGCAGCCTCAACTGGAAGCACTGCCATTAAGCAAAGATCATGAATGAGAAGCTGAAATAATTAATCAGACAGGAATTTAGCATAATATTTCTTTGAGAATGTTCTCCAATACTTGGAAGTCAAAATAACAGGTAATTCTCACTTCCCTTCTTTGTCTTCTCAATATGCATCCCTATATCTTGCAAGGCATTTAGCAAACTAAAGTACATTTACAAGCCTCCTTGCACTTTGATGAAGCAATGTAACTAATTTTTGAACCATAACATGTGAACAGAAACAATATATGCAGCATCTAAAAGAAATGTGTGTGACCTTTTATCCCTCTTACCATGCTTTAGAATTCGTTGCTGTTTTCAGCTATTTTATATATAAAATAAGCATATAAAAGCAACAAAATAAATCAACACTGTAGAGCTGTCATGACATCACTGGACTTCTCCTAAAAGTTTTACATGAAAAATATGTGAATTATTTCAAGTTGTTCTATTTGTTTTTCATAGAATCTGTCATTAATTAATTCTTTTATGTACCACTAAAAAGCATTTTAAAAATGCTTCTAAACTATGGCACACTGTTAAACATTTTCTAGATGCCTCAAAAAAGATTTTATATTCAGCAATTTTGTTTTACATACACATGCACACTTACTGATTTCAAGTTTTTTCAACTTTCATATGAAATTGAAAGCTGAAAAGACATACGAAATGTCTTTTTGAAATTCCTAACTCAATTTAACATTTCTTTTTACATTTAGGTTTGCCATATTGTTTTAACAAAATGCTCTGTATTTATTCTAATATTTTAAAAACTTCAGGACTAAATTAATATTTTGCATTGTTCTACAGTATTGTATCCTGAACTGGATCTTTTTTATACTGATTTATTAACTGAAATATGAAATATAGTATACACATGTAAAAGTCACAGATCTTAAGCATACACATTAAACATTTTTAGAATGTAAAATACTAATGTCATCACAACCTACATGAATATTAATTTAGTATTACTAGAATCCAGGAGTCTCTATTGTGAACCTGCCTAGTCATTACTATGGGCTACCACTGTTCTTACTTTTATCCTTATAAATTACATTTGCTTGACATTGAACTTCATAGAAATTGAACCATACAATAGATATTAATTTCAATCTGGTTCAAAAAACACAACCAACAGCATGGGTGCCAGTGTGATATTCTGGGTTGCTTCTCAGCTGAATCAATGGTGCTGACAGCTGCAATAGCAATAGCAGTGTCTTCAGAAGTTTTACTGAGAGTTTGGAGTCCAGAGTTTCTGCCAGACATCAGCTGCACTCAAGTAGGGCCAATGGTCAGTCTGGAATGATGGGACCCAGAAAGTAACCACCTTCCCCTGTTAGTTTTTCACAGTTAGGGATGGAAGTGGCTTCCTTCATTTGCTCATCATCTGGAGTAGCAGGCCCCTTTTGCTCTTTCAGCCTTTCTAACATTGTAACCACATCCCCAATCCCCGTATTATATTGTCTATCCTTTAAAAACTGTTTTGTGGACTTGTATAAAATTTATTTTCCCATTCCTGGTATAAAACAATTGAGTCATTCTTTATTCGTGTGTCAATTCAAATATCTAAGACTCTATTTTCCTCCTCAATAGTGTTTTCCTTTTTTTTTTTTTTTCTTTTTCTTTTTTATAGTTTTTTAAAGTTTTATAGACAGGGTCTTATGCTCTCACCCAGTCTGGAGTGCAGTGGCTAGAACACAGCTCACTATAGTCTTGACCTCCTGAATCCAATGTTTCTTTCACCTCAGCCTCCAGAGTAGCTTTGATGACAGGAGTGTGACTAGGCTGAGCTACTTTTATTTACTTTTTGTAGAGATACAGTCTTACCATGTTACCCAGGCTAGTCTCAGATCCCTGGACTCAAGTATCCTCCTGCCTCCACCCCCAAAAGTGCTGGGATTATAGGCATAAGCCACCATTCTCATCTAATGTTTCCCATTTACCATAGCTTTTCCTATTTATATGTTATTTTATATATATATTTATATTATATATAATATATATTATATATATTTATTATATAATATATATTTAATTAATTATATAATATATATTTATAATATATATTATATATATGTAGTATGCATGTGTATATACTATATTATTAACAACTAGATCTAAAATATAGAAAGAATTTTAATACTTGTATTTTCTGCATCTTCAGAGTTAATTTCATATTTTCCAAGTCTGTTAACGAGGCACTGGTCAGAGTTATAGCTCCAAAGAGTGAGCATCTACTTACTCTCATAAGCAGGACCCAACCTGCAACATTAGTGTTAAAAATTAATTCCTAATTCCAGTCTCACTCTTTCATCACCAGTTCTATCTTTGCACATTTACTAATCCCAATTCTTTTAAAGCAAGTTGCTTAACCTGCTGTGGCAATTTCCTCCTCTCCTTTAACTTTCTCCCTCTGTTTGTTTTTTTTTTTTCCTCCAGATAATACCTGTCGAGTAAGAATCCCTTTCATTACATACATCAAATAGCCACTTCCTCCAACAATTTTATTCAGCCTAAGTAATGGGCTTAGATTCATGGTCTGTCCCTACAATGCTGTTCCATCTTTTTAAAGCTAATTGCAATGCACCTAGTCATTTTTATTGCAGTACTCTGTGTAATAGCCAAGATACAGAATAAGCCTAAGAGTCTGACAACAGATGAATGCATAAAGAAAATGCACTATCTACATACAATGAAGTACTCTTTAGCCATAAAAAATAATAAAATATTTCCATTTATGACAATATGGATGAATCTAGAGGACATTGTGGTAAATGAAATAAGCCAGACACAGAAAAACAAGTACAGCATGATCTCACTCATAAATGGAGTCTTAAAAAAGAAAAAAGAAAATGTAAACATTTAAAAAAGTTAATATCATAGAAGCAGACAGTAGAAAAATGTTACCAGAAGCTTGGCGCGGTGGCTCAAGCCTGTAATCCCAGCACTTTGGGAGGCTGAGACGGGCGGATCACGAGGTCAGGAGATTGAGACCATCCTAGCTAGCATGGTGAAACCCCGTCTCTACTAAAAAATACAAAAAACTAGCCGGGCGAGGTGGCGGGCGCCTGTAGTCCCAGCTACTCGGGAGGCTGAGGCAGGAGAATGGCGTGAACCCGGGAGGCGGAGCTTGCAGTGAGCTGAGATCCGGCCACTGCACTCCAGCCTGGGTGACAGAGCGAGACTCCGTCTCAAAAAAAAAAAAAAAGAAAAATGTTACCAGAGACTAAAGATGAGAGGAAGAAAAGAAGAATGAGGAAACTTTGATTGATGGTATAAAATTACAAATAGATAAGAGCAATAAATTCTGGTGTTCTGTTGCATGTGGAGCAAGTATGGTTAACAGTGATATATTGTATATTACAAAATAGCTTGAAGAGTTGCCTTTGAATGCTCTCATCACAAATAAATGATAAATATGTAAGATAATAGATCCACTAAGTACTCTGAATGGATCATTATACAACATAGGTAGGTATGCAGGTATCAAATTACACCCCATGAATATGTGCAATTATTATATGTCAATTAATCAATAAATAATGAGATCATCAGATTTAATCAAAAAAATCCTATTGGCTTGTTCTCATTTTAGAGTTTTAAAAGTAGTCTGCCCCATTGTCAATTATTTTTAAAACTATTCTTCTCCTGCACAAAAATCTCTCAAAGTCTCCTTTCTCATGAAAGAAAAATGTCCTATTTAATTTACAAATATTTAAAAAATTAGTACACAACATATATATGAAAAGAATGCTGTAGACTGATTTGCAAATAACATTCTGAAATTCCATTATCTTTAAGAGAAATCAGCTGTCATTTTGGAAAAATTAAGATTACAACAATTTTACACATATTATGAAAATATTTTTGATAATGAAAAATATTCAATCTTAAACCGTGTAAGTAAGTACATAGACAGGTAAAATAAAGAACTTAATGTTTATGTGACATTGAGAAGAAATCTTTTTTAAAAATAAAATACAGATTAAAACACAACTTTGTGCTTTAACTGAAGAGTGTCCCTACTCCTTGATGTGTTTGAGACAGTCACAAACCCGAACCCATTTGAACAATACATCAAATAATCATCTTGCATAATTTCACTACTGGGGAAATGATTACTTTTTACATTAAGTAAAAAAAAAAAAAAAAAAAAAACTGAAAAAGTAGTATTACTTTGTCTTTTAAGTGGCAATATAGGGTTGATATGATGCCGAAGTACAAACAATAAGGACTAAGTGAGGATGGATGATATATGAATAAATGTATCAAAAGTCAAGATAAATGATAAAGCAATCAATTCTGGGGAACCTTAGTAGAAGCTACACATGGAATATGATTAGGCAGACAATGATAATTACTTTTGAGTTTTGCTTATGTATTTCTAACATTTCTTGATAGGACTGGCATTCCAATAGTTATTCTTAATTTTATAAATCTTCTAAAAATATTTTTTCTCCAAACAACTCAGTTCAAATTATAAAGAGTTAAAGGAGACTATAGTAATGAAATAAAATACTAATTATTTCAAAATAAAAAGAGAAAAAGTTGGACACTTAATTTAAAATTGTTTTCAGCTTTATTTTTGCTAGCAATTTGCCAATAGATTTGTAATGCACAGTAATGTTGAATGGGTATTGAAGATATTGAAATAGTTTTTCATTATGCTGTGAATGATATACTGAAACATATTAACTTGATATTTTATCTACTGTTTAATATCATTCCTCATGAATTACATATAATGGTAATAGATTAATACCTTTGAAAGTACTGTAGATAATTATATAATTCAGCCAGGAATTGCCATGTTCATTTGCTAACATTGTTATATTCTTTCAAAAGCAAATAGCAAAAAAAATTTTCAACTGACATACATATGGAATACTTACTCTTCAACTATCTCAAAATGCCCAGATTTTCTCAATAACTTTCCTACTGATTTAATTATAGGCATTAAAAATGAGTATTCTAGTACAAGAATAAATAGTGTCGTCTCTCCTTCATCCCCCAGTACTCCTAAATATTTACTAAAAATCTCAATGCTAATCAATAGTGGGAGTATTTGGTGCCTAATGATGGCATTCTATTCCTTCCTTGAAGTCCAACACACAGAGTAATAGAAATCTCATGAATGTAATTGTGCTTGGTTGCCCATAATACTTGAATCTACAGAGAGAATCACTTAATAGACATTAGTTGAATCAGAAATTACTTCTCATTTCCTTGAGTTCTATGCAGTCCTCAAACTTTTTGGCACCAGGGACTGGTTTTGTGGAAGACAATATTTCCACGGATAGGGGGGCAGGGGTTGGTTTTGAGACTGTAATGGTTAATAATAGTGTCAACTTAAATGGATTGAACGATGCCTAGATAATTGGTAAAGAATAGTTTCTGGGTGTGTCAGTGAAGGTGTTGCTGGAGGAGATTAACATTTGAGTCAGACTGGGAGAGGAAGACCCATCCTCAATGTTGTTGGGCACCATCCAATCAACTGTCAACTTGGCTAGAACAAGGTGGAAGAAGGTGGGATAAGCTGGCTTAATGAGTCTTCTGGCTTTCATTATTCTCCTGTGCTGGATGCTTCCTGCCCTTGGACATCAGACTCCAGGTTCTTCAGGTTTTGAACAGTTGAACTTACGCCAGCAGTTGCACAGGGTCTTTCGGGCCCTCGGCCACAGACTAAAGGCTGCACTATCAGCTTTCCTACTTTTGAGGCTTTTGTAGTTGAGCTAAGCCTTTATTGGCTTCCTTGCTCCTCAGCTTGCAGACAGCCTATCATGGGACATCACCTTGTGATCATATCAGTCAATTCTCATTAATAAACTCCTTTTCATATATACATATATCCTATAAGTTCTGTCCCTCTAGAGAACTCTGAGTAATACAGGGATGAAACTGTTCCACCTCAGATCATCGGACATTGGATTCTCATGGGGTGTGCACAACCTAGATCCCTTGCATGCTCAGTTCACAATAGGGTTAACATTCCTATGAGAATTGAATGCTGTGGCTGATTCGACAGAGTTGAGGCATCTGAGGCAGAGTTCAGATGGTAATGCTCGCTCACCTGCCACTCACCTCCTGCTGTATGATCTGGCTCCTAACAAGCCACAGCTCATTACCAAGGGTTGAGGACCACTGTGTTAAAAGATAAACTAAGGCACAATAAAATTTTAAATATATTATTTACACAATGATTTATGACTCAGGCAGCTCCAAACCATAAAAGTGACTTAAGAGTTCCACTGAGGGAGCATAGGGGAAGGCTTTTAGAGGACAGGCACAGAAAAAAAACTAAAGATAATATTTGACTATTTGTAGTTGTACTGTTATTTGTACCTTATTTGGTACCACAGTTGTACCTTATTAGGTCTATCCCGTTGGAAATTCTTCAATTATATGATTATGTGTGTTGGCTACTTCTGATTGGTTGAACTTAAGTTCTGTTTTTCTTTAATATAGAAATTGATAAGAATAGCTCAAGCTTCCTTTATATCTGTAGATAAAACAAGGTTTAGATCACTTATGATGCCTAACTGGTTTTGTCTGCTCAGAAATTCTTCAGGCCTGGCCTCCATTTTAATTTACTTTAATGATTGTTACTTTAAATTGGATTAAACACTGGATTCATACATACTGAGTTAAAAAAAAAAGGAAATACATGCTATAAAATGTATTTGAAATCATTCAGCCAGGATGTTTTAAACAGCATAAATTAGCAGAATTACCAAAAACACATTTTGAAAAGACCTTGAAGCAATTTTAAAGTATCGCAAAATGTTAAGGAGACTAGCAGGACAAAAACCTAAAGGTTGAGTTTGAGATATGATTCAGGGTTTTTTGCTCCTTAGCCCAGCTAGGCCTGAGTTCTGAAGAAGTAGGCATGTGGACACTCAAAGACTAAGTGGAGTAGAATTTATTTAGTGAAAGGAAAGCTCTCAGCAAAGAGAGGGGTCCTGAAGTCAGGTTCCTGGTTGTCTCCTTCACGGTTGAATACAAGGGCATTTTTTGTTTTTTCTTGAGACATAGTCTCACTCTGTTGCCCAAGCTAGAGTGCAGTGGCATGATCTCAGCTGACTATAACCTCTGCCTTCCAGGTTCAAGCGATTCTCCTGCCTCAGCCTCCTGAGTAGCTGGGATTACCGGCACGCGTCACCATGCCTGGATGATTTTTGTATTTTTAGTAGAGACTGGATTTACCATGTTGATTAGGCTGGTCTCGAACTCCTGACCTAGTGATCTGCCTGCCTTGGCTTCCCAAAGTGCTGGGATTACAGGTATGAGCTGCCACACCCAGCCACGAGGGCATTTTTATACAAGCTAATAGGGCTGTGACTTCCTAGTTGTATGAGATGTGAATTCCTAGTTGCTCCACCCCACCTTTCCAGTGTGTATGTGAGTCCTTAGTCTGAGCCGCTCCATATTGATTTATTTCCCTTACTACACATATGCTAAGGAATGAAATTTTCCACTGTGGGCATGTTTAGGCAAGCTCCCTTAGCAAGTACCCTTATCTGCACAAAACATTTGGTATAAACACGTGGGGGGTAGGTAGAGGTTCTCCAGGGGACCCTTTCCTTACTATCTGCCTAAAGCAAGCTGGCTAACTCCTTTCATTCCTCCCTTCAGGATTGGAGACCCTAACTTCTGTTGGGTAAAAGTGTACAACGACTGCTCTTAACTGCTTCCTGTTGACAAGGGTGCTGTTTTGGGAAAGTGATAGTTAAGGCTCCTCCTGAGGTGAGTTTAAGGGTCCCCAAAAGAATGGCGTGTTCATGAGTGGTTCTGTTTGCATCACCATTCGAAGTTGAATGGCCTCTAAGTGAGAAGAAACAATTTGGGTTATTAGAACACATATTCAAAATGAAACAAAGGGATAAGGACAGCTCAAAACAAAACAAAACAAATCCCAAGATTACCAATATAGCCAGATAACTAGTGGCTATAGTTATGTCTGCTAAGGTTTGCATTCATGGGGTTTGGCTTTGGTTAGCTCCCTTGGTCTTATTTCCCAAACAAAGAAACCTCTGGGTTATGGGCACCTATTTACTCCTATCAGCTGGCAGGATTTGCAGGATAATTGTTCAGAATGAAAATACTGATCCAGATTTTTTATATTACTCATCCCTTTGGTTCTTTTGTGCTGCAGCCGTACATTGCTGGTTGGTCCATAGGAATAAGCAGGATAGTCTAAAATGTAGGCAAAAACTTAAAAAAACAAAAACAAAAAAAAAAAAAACTAATGGCATTATAATTTAATGACAAATGTTTAACAAGTTTTGAAACATAATTTCTCTCTCTCCAGTCCTCATTTTTGTCAAAAACAAATCATGATAGGACTCAGTTGTTTGCAAAATAAACTTTAGTCTTATACTTGGCTTATTTGCATAAAGTGCAACAAGAAAAAATATATTCCCATAGGCTTTTAAATTGGCTTTGATGGAACTCTGTTCCATCAAGAATCTCAGATAAGACCTTTTAAGGCCAAGCCCAGCCATGGGTTTCTACCCTCAGATACCTATGAGTTTGGTAAATTCCTCTCTTCTTGATGTCCCAAGAACAAGCTTTTTAACAGGCTCCTGGGCCTGTTAAAAAGTGACATGCTTTACTCACCATGGGTTAGGAACCTTGTACAGGAACTGTGTTGACAAGGTATGAAGTCAGTTTTCCCAAGGGACTTTTATGGGTTCGGTAAGTCAAGCTTAATTACTTAAAGGAAAGTATACCCTTCCAGTCAAAGCCTTGGTAAAACCACCAGTTTCTTCAACTGTGTCCTGTTGCAAAAGAAAATGTATTCCTATTTCACTGATGCAAATAACTGTATTGCCATAAACTAAATATTCTCACAAATAGTTTCCAAATTGTGGGAAAGCCAGGCAGAGAGAAACAAACATCCTTCAAATTTTGTTCACAGGCGCACACTTCACTCAATTGTTAAAGACTTTAAATAGTTCAAAATAAGTGTCCTTGACTCAGAAAAACAAAGCAAGGATCAGCAACGTTTTAAGCAAAAAGGTTAAAAATAATACTTGTTTTCTATTAGTTCGATCCATTCTATTCTATTGTTGCGCTTGATATTCATGAACATTTCAGCTCTTCATGAGTACTGTATGTTTTCCCTTTTTTTCAATATCATAATCTCCAAAGTTAATGGAATCTTGCATTTGAGAGCACCTGTCAAAGTCCTACAGCTGATTATAAATCATCTTTTGAGTAGGATCAAAACAAGATATTTGTCTGTGAATGATGAAATGTCCAGGGTAGTTACTGTCAAGAATATAATTGACAAAGAAATTTAGTTATTTCTGGGGTTTACAATAACTTAGCATAATAACCTTAATTACAATTGACTGCATATACTCGGACATTGGAATTTTAGAAGTCTCATATAATTTGGAAACATATTAATGTTCACTAAAATATAATGTAAAGCAGATTAAATATAACTTGGAAGTCCCATGTAACTAAACATTTCAAAAAATCCAGTTTACTTCTCTTTCGGATGTTCCAAGGACCAGGAAAGACAATTTTGAAACTGAAGTTTGATTTTGGGAAGTCCATTAAATACGTTAGAGGTTCGAAGCACTTGATATTATAAAATAGAATTCCAAGTTACCATAAGTCATTTATTTTAGCTAAAATGATGACTCAAAAATTTTAAAACAACGCAAAAGCATATTCACAGTAAGAGGGAAAACTTAGCTTTCCAAACAATCAGTCATTAATTTTACAGGAAAATCCTGTTGAAGAGAAAGCCAAATTTCACCCTTATATTAGTCTACTATCGATGTTAACCCCAATTTTTCTAATGAAACCTTATAGATAATTATATCTAATCTTATCCAGTTTGACCATGAGGTGAGTTTTTTTTTTTAACTTTTATAACCCTTTACAAACTGTTGTTAAAAAGCAGATCGGTGACTTTAGAAAACCTTGTTGAGCTTTTATTTAAATGCTCAATTTACCAAAATATGATAATAATAGTTTTTTGAAGTTAGTCAATATGTTTACACACAGTTTCTTTTGCAAAATTAGTTTTTACAAACCTTTCACCATTTGTTTAAACCTTCAGCTTTATCTTATCTAATTCAAAACAATCCTTTCACCCAAAGCAAAAATTTACATTTTCATGCATTCTTATAATCTTTTACTAAAAACATATTTTACTTTCCTTACACAACTTGCATGTAAATCTATTTTCATAGTCTTGATTACATGTTATTATGGTAACTCTTAGCAATTTTTAGCTTCAATGAAAAACCTGGCAAGTTGCTTTAATTATGTACTAGGCACAGATAAAGTCTGATGCCTTTCTGCATAGTTAAGGGTGTGACTAATTCCATATGTCCCTGGACTTACTAATTGTGAAGCAGGCAACTTGAATAGTGTATTAGTCCATTTTCATGCTGCTGATAAAGACAATCCTGAGACTGGGCAATTTAAAAAAGAAAGAGGTTTAATCGGACCTACAGCTCCATATGGCTGAGGAGGTCTCACAGTCAGGGTGGAAGGTAAGGGGGAGCAAATCACATCTTATGTGGATGGTGGCTTATGCAGAGAAACTCCCATTTTTAAAACCATCAGATCCCATGAAACCCATTACTATCATGAGAACAGCATAAAAAGACCCACCCTCATGATTCAATCATCTCCCACTGGGTCCCTCCCACAACACATGGGAATTATGGGAGCTATAAGATGAGATTTGGGTGGGGACACAGAGCCAAACTTTATCAAATAGTTCTTAAAAGCCAAAGCAGCAGTTAATAACCTTGAAGCATTTAGCAAACGTAATATCTGACCTACATGATTCAGCCCACATATTTACATTTTAAAGACATTTGCATTTTATCAATTATCTTTAAAGCTGCCTGTATTTCTTAAAGATTATAAGTATGTGAACTCAAAGGTATTACGGGTTTTACTTTTCTTCAAAAAATATTTGATATAAGTGCTTATTTTCCTAGAACATTTTTATATAAACATCACACCCATAACAAATATAAAATTACAGAGATGAACAAAAGAAAATTCAGTACTTGTAAGATTTCTCATTTGCCAATCTTCTGATTAGATTATTGGCCTCTGGGTGAAGCCCTTCAAGAGCAGGGCTAGGAGAGCATACAGTTTCTAGGGCCTAATAAACAGGCATAGCTGGAAGACAGAGCTAGATTTTGAGAAGGATCTATCCACTTTTAATTCCTGGGGTTTCATGAGGAAAACAGGGTTGTTTTTTGTCCCCAAAATGGGGTCTGTGGCACCTTCACTTGTTTTATTTCCCAGGAGCCCCAGGCTATCAGGAGTTATCTTAGAGCCTCTCATGTATGCACTGAATGGCAAGACAAAATGGGAAAAAAAAAAAAAAAAAAAAAAATCATTCAACAGAGAAAGAACCTTTTTCCAGAAAAACAAGATCCACAAAGAGAAAAACATAAAGGCCTTTAAATATACCTATAACTTGGATATTCACTTTTAATTAAGCTGCGCTCTAAGAAAATCATTTCAAATCTATTACTCGACTTTAGCCATGCTGAGCAGCCAATATTTCTGGCTTTTGAACTTTATTAAAAATAACCTCACAGGTGAAACCAACAAGCCTTAACTAAGGTTATGACTTAACTGTAAGTGTAAAAGTTATTTTCAAAGAGGTGGCAAGCAGTTTTTACAGAGTCTAGCATCTTTGAAGTTGGTTCAGAGAAAGGAAGATTTAAGAAAAGAAGCTAGAAGTTGTTTATAGAGGGGAAGAGAATCAGCAAATGGTAAAAGTCACACAGATATTAGCCAAAATGTACTCATTCCCTAAGCCAGGATTAAACCCAGGCTGCCATTGTAAAATGGCAGAGGCCAAAAGAAAGTACTATCATGTGGTTACAAGGTCAATCTCCTAAAGACACAAAACAAGATGAAGAACTGCAGCAAGGTTTGTTACTGACCAGTTTGCCAGGCTGGCTTGAACAGCTAACTTTTGGGGTCCTAGGCCCACATTCTTTCCTAAGGTATCCTCTTTATGACAGAACTATACAGAAAGACACACAAAGCACACTACGTTGGCTACAGTTTAAGACTAGCCTCATAATCTTTATTTTATTTTATTTTTTCCATTTATCAGAACTTCACAATGGATATAAACAGTGATTTTATCATTTATTCAACTGGTTTGCACAGGGAGAGGGAGGCCAGAAGTCTGACTGGTAAGAACTTTTTTTTTTTTTTTTGACACGGAGTCTCGCTGTGTTGCCCAGGCTGGAATGCAGTGGTGCGATCTCGGCTCACCGCAAGCTCCATCTCCCAGGTTCACGCCATTCCGCCACCTCAGCCTCCTGAGAAGTTGGGACTACAGGGATCCACCACTACGCCCGGCTAATTTTGTTATTGTTGTTATTTTTAGTAGAGATGTGGTTTCACCGTGTTAGCCAGGATAGTCTCAATCTCCTGACCTCGTGATCCGCCTGCCTTGGCCTCCCAAAGTGCTGGGATTACAGGTATGAGCCACCTTGCCTGGCCCTGGTAAGAACTTTTATCCTTTTGCTGGCATACCAGGCTTCTGAGTTGCCCTTTTTCATGCTCAGTTTTTAGCCAGGCAGTTTAAGTTTTGCGGAAATTAACTTTTCCCAGTTTAAGGGATGCATCCGAAGGGGGTGTCCCGTGGTACAGTAACACAATGACCTACCCGTAGAGAGGACATAGGAGGAAAAAGGAGAAAGGAGGTGTTTTTTTTTCAGTGGAGTCCTAGTGATTCAGGGGCATTCAAGAGAAATACGGGCTGCATATGATTGGTTACCCACCTAAGAAGAGGGGAACAAGGCATCCCTAGTTTCTTCTTTTTCCTAGTAAATACCTGGGGTACATGATGGAGAGGAGAAAACTGTCCTCTTTCTTTCTTCTGTTCTTATATCCCTGAGTCCTGGTGATCTTCGCAGGTTGCCATTTATGGGTGTCAATGCAGCTTTCACCTATGTTAACAGCAGCCTACAGGATGGGAGTTATCCGCCACTACCCATGCGCTGCTTGTCCCACTGTTGTCGATAACCTTTGAGTTCCCTAGACTTCATGTATGCCATGGATATTAGAATGACCTCTATCCACAAGATGGGAGGGGGCCTAATTGGCAGAAATTAGTCATGCTAACCTAAGGCTTTGGAGCTGGGTCTTGCTTAAACAAGGGAGAGAAAAGGATATCTTGTGAATTGAGGTCCTGGCCTGATAAGATGCCTTCCCAAAGGAAAAAAACAAAAAACAAACTCTCATAAAAGTTAACTCCTTACAAAGTGGTGAAAAGAAAAAATAAATAAATAAATAAAACAGCTTAAGTGCAGGGTGGGGAAGATGCCTGGAGGAGAAACCTTTTATTCTTATGCAAACGAGTTCCTCCAACAGGTTGGGAGCCGCCACTCTCCCATTTGTCTCACATGTGCACCTGTGGCCATTGGACGTTGGGGTAGGGGACATGTCTCTAAGAACGGAGGGACGGAGATCACATTGTTTGGAATTGAATAGAACTTATTAAGTTAAAGGAAAGCTCTCAGCAAAGAGAGGAGTCCTGAAAGTAGGTTCTTGGTTGCCCCCTCCACAGGTGAATACCAGGGCATTTTTATATAAGCTGATGGTGCTGAGTTCCCTATTTGTGTAAGGCATGAATTGCTGTTGGCTCCACTGCATCCTTACAGAGCACATGCAGACCCTTAGTCTGAGACATTCCATGTTGATTTATTTTTCTTACTGTTCATGTATTAAGAAACAAAATTTTCCACCGCGGGCATGTTTAGGCAAACCCCCGGAACAAGTACCCTTATCTGCACAAAACATCTGGTCTAAATACTTGTGGAGCGGGTAGGAGGTTCTCTGGGGGACCCTTCCTTTACCGTCTGCCTAAAGCAAGCTGGCTAACTCTTTTCAGAAAGAGACATAGAAAATAAAGTAGCTACCAATGTATTCTAAGTCTACAAGTGATATTATTTTCAACAAGTATTCAAATGCCATTCTAGTCTAAAATAATTCATTATAAATCAGCTAATATTAAGTAAATATTTTACAAATTAAAAACTGATTACAGAAGACAGAGACCTCAAAGAAAGGCAGAAATGAGGCAAATGGGAAAAAATTATGGTGACTTAGCATCTGTATATTGTGATCTAGAGAATTAGAATTTAATTTGTCTATACAACGTAGGTCATGATCCTGATAAATTTAGCAATTAGAGTATTTATAAAAAGTAAGAGCTAAATAATTTGTTTCATGGATGCACTTTTATTTCAAGTATCTAGACCTGAAATTATATTTTTCGAGACTGTTCAGGAAGAAGAAATTACATGAGGAGAACTTTCTAATCAGTATACTTAGTGTAAATATATCTGATGAGTTCAAAAGTCTGTTTCATGTATTATTCTTCGGTATAGATCTGTAGCATGACATAAACAATTCCTGATAACTTCAACTACCTTTTTAAGGAAGGTAGACTTGCTGCATCTCCTAGCTTGTATTTTGCATCTGAAAGAGGATCATACTCCTGTTTAAGTAAATTTATTAATGTTTTTCAAAATATTTCTTCTCTTGCCAATATAAAATAATGAAATTGTGGTAAAATGAGGATTGTCTTCCTCAAGACTAGTGATTTTTCATGAACAATTTATTTAGCTTTTTCAATAATTATTCAATAATGATTTCAAATTATTTCAACAATTTATCTTATGAACATTTATTTCATTATTTATTCACACCATCAATAATATTTTACATTGACTCCAAATTTTTTGTATTGCTATTTATGTCAGGCTTATATTGGAATTAATTCTCTATAACCTCCTTTTTAAGCACTGTTAAATAGATAGTAATCTTTCTATAACGGTTGAGTTTAAATTGCTTTTTCTTAATTTTTTCTGACAGAGAACATTATTTTTGATTGTTGTAAAGAAGCTATATTCTACATATTTAATTATTAGGAATTTGATTTGTATATATTTTTCAGTGAAAGCTAACTTCTTCCTAATGTCTCCATCTACATTTCATATTTATTCATCCATTCATATATTCAACAAAATTTGTGAATCAGTTTGGGGCTTTTAATACTCATCTTATTCATTTTACAATTTATGAATTTATTTATTTATTTATTTAGAAACTGGTCCTCACTTAGTTGCCCATTCTAGAGTCTAGTGATGCCATTGTAGCTCATGGCAGCTTCAAACTCCTGGGTTCAAGTTTGTTAATTTTATTTTAAATGTCCACCCAGTGTTCTCAGTCAGAAACAGATTTCTTAACAATGTGTGTTGGCTGCTCCTTTTCCCAGTTCTTATCTTTGGACAATGTAAAGAGATCCAGATCATCCTAGTGAGAGGCCAGACTCTAAAAGCAAGACATTAAGAAAAATGGTTTTGTTTCCTTGTCTTTGTTTTTCTACTTATAATAGGATGGAAACAGCAGTTTTTCTGTCCTTCTAAGAGGATATCTTCTTTATTCTAACTTTTTGGAATGTTGTAAAATCTCTCCTGGAGCCAAATAACCCTGTGTCTCAAAGTTTTTATGACCTTTAGCTGTCTCCACATTCTGGAATATCATATCTTTTGACATATGAATACCAAAATCTAGTCTACCTCTTACCCTAGGACTTAACCTAGGAAGCTAGTAATCTAAGGATTTTAAAAATTTGACCCTCTTAGGGAGGTAAAATAAGTTTTTCCATTGTTTCAAATCAGAGAAATTAACTAGACAAAGGGCTACAGATCTAATTCTCCTAGTGTATGAAGAGTCTCAAGAAGCTAGTGCTTTTGAGAGAATCCCTGAGAAATCCAGGGACCCTTTAATATCTCCTTATTATGATTTGCACAGCATACTACCTGGGGAGATGGAGAATTAAAATAATAATGTATTTTTGATAACTTTAAGTTCTCTTAAATCATATGATTTTCTAAGGATTAAAAAAAAATTATCCTGGATGTCTATGACTATACATAGACATATGTAATATACACATATAACACAATAGTGTTTGAGGAACAAGTGGTTTTTGGTTACAGAGTGGTAAAGTCTGAGATTTTGGTGCTCTTGTCACCCAAGTAGTGTACATTGTACCCAATATGTAGTGTTTTATCCCTCACCCATCTCCTACTCTCCCCCTTTCTGAGTTTCCAATGTCCATTATACCACTCTGTATGCATACTCACTTACAAGTGAGAATATATGGTATTTGGTTTTCCATTCCTCAGTTACTTCACTTAGAATAATGGCCTCCAGCTCCAGTTGGAGTTGCTGCAAATGGTATTATTTCATTATTTTTTAGGGCTGAGTAGTTTGTCATGGTGTATGTTTACCACATTTTTTTATCTACTCATTCGTTGATGAGCACTTAGGTTATTTCTATATCTTTGTAATTGTGAATTGCACTGGCATAAATTTATACATGCAGGTATATTTTTGATATAATTACTTATTTTTACTTTGAGTAGATAACCAGTAGTGGGATTGATGAACTGAATGGTAGATCTAGTTATTTCAAAAATCTCCATAATGCTTTACATAAATGATGTACTAATTTACATTCCCACTAGCAATGCATAAGTGTGCCTTCTTCACGACATTCATGTGAAAATCTATACTATATCTATATCTATATCTATATCTATATCTATATCTATCTGTCTATATGTATAGATATACATATTTACTGTTTAATAATGCCAATTCTGGCTAGGAAAAGATGGTATCACACTGTGGTTTTAATTTGCATTTCTCTGATGATTAGTGATATTGAGCATTTTTTATATGTTTGTTGGTCATTTGTATATCTTCTTTTGAGAAATGTCTATTCATGTCTTTTTTTCACCTTCTGATGGGATTATTTTTCCTGCTGATTTGTTTTTCTTGTTGATTCTAGATATTATTTATTTGCTGGATGCATATTTTGTAAATATTTTCTTCCATTCACTGAGTTATCTGTTTACTCTGATGATTATTTCTTTTGCTGTGAAGGTTTTTAGTTTACTTATGTCCTTTTTACTTACTTTTGTTTTTGTTGCATTTACTTTTGGAGTCTTAGTCATAAAGTTTTGGCTTAGGTAAATGTCCAGATGTGTTTTTCTTAGTTTTACTCTAGAATTTGTATGGTTTGGGTCTTATATTTAAGCCTGATCCATCTTCTAATTTTTGTGAGTGGTGAGAAAGAGTGATCCAGTTTCATTCTTCCACATGTGGCTATCCTGTTTGCCCTGTATCATGTATTGAATAGGGTGTCCTTTCCTATTTATGTTTTTGAATGCTTTGTGGAAGATCCGTTGGTTGTATATATTTGACTTTCTTTCTGGTTTCTCTATTCCTTTCCTTTGGTTTATTTATCTACCTTTATACCAGTACCATGCTGTTTTGATTACTATAACCTTGTAGTATAACTTGAAGTCTCTTAACACTATGCCTCCAGATTTGTTCTTTTTGCTTAGTTGCTTTTTTATTCAAGCTCATTTCTGGTTTCATAAAAAATTTATAATTGTTTTCTCTAATTCTATGAAAAATGATATCAATATTTTGATAGGAATTGCATTGAATCTGTAGATTGCTTTTGGCAGTATGGTCATTTTCACAATATTGATTCTTCCTATCCATGAGCATGGGACGTATTTCCATTTGTTTATATCATCTCTAATTTATTTCAGCAGTTTTTTGTTGTTCTCCTTATGGAGATCTTTCACTTATTTGGTTAAGTGTATTTCTATTTTTTTTTTTTTTTTGGCTGCTATTGTAAAATAAATTGAGTTCTTGATTTGATTCTCAGCTTGATCATTGTTGGTGCTATGCAGTACTACTAACTTGTGTACATTCATTTTGTAACTTAAGATTTTATGAATTCATTCATCAAATAGAGGAGTCTTTTGGTGGAATTCTTAGGCTTCTCTAAGTATATGCTTAGACCATCAGCAAACAAAGATAATTCGACTTTGTCTTTTCCAGTTTGGATGCCCTTTATTTCTTCCTCTTCCTTGATTGCTCTGGGTAGGACTTCCAGAACTATGCTTAAGTAGAAGTGGTGAAAATGGGCATCCTTATCTTGTTCTAGTTCTCAGTGGGAATACTTTCAACTTTTCCCCATTCAGTATGATGTTGGCCATGGGATTTTCATATATAGCTTTTATTATTTTCAGATATGTTTATTCTATGCCCAGTTTGTTTAGGGTTTTTATCATAAAGCAATGCTGGATTTTATTGAATGTTTTTATGCATCTATTGAGATGATCATATGATTTTTGTTTTTAATTATCTTTATGAAATGCATTACATCTATTATCTTGTGTATGTTGAGTCATTCTTGCATCCCTGGGATGAAACTCACTTGATTATAGTAAATTGTTTTTTTGATATGTTTTGGATTTGATTTGCCAGTATCTGTAAAGAATTTTTGCATCTGTCTTTATCAGAGATATTTATCTGTAGTTTTATTTCTTTTGATACGTCTTTTTTCTGGTTTTGGTATCAGGGAGACACTGGCTTCATAGAATGAGTTAAAGAGCATTCCCTTTTTCTCAATCTTTTAGAAGAGTTTCAATAGGTTTGGTACCAATTCTTCTTTGAATGTCTGATAGAATTTGGCTGGGAATAATCTGTCTGGGGTTTTTTGTTGGCAATTTGTTTTTTCTTACTTATACAATCTCACTGCTTGTTATTGGTCTGTCAGGGTACTATTTCTTCCTGTTGTAAGCTGGTAGGGTTGTATATTTCCTGGAATCTATCTGTTTTCTTTACTTTTATTTTTATGTGCATGGAGGTTACATAGTAGTCTCAAATGATCTTTTGCATTTCTGTGATATTGGTTGAAATGTTTCTATTTTCATTTTCTAATTGAGCTAATTTAAATTTCTATCTTCTTAATTATTCTAGCTAACGATCTTGCTATTTTATTTCCATTTTCAAATGACCAACTTTTTGTTTCATTAATCTTTTGTATTTTTATTTCAATGCCATTTAGTTCTGCTTTAATCTTTATTTCTTTTCTTCTCCTAGCTCTAAGTTTGATTTGCTGTTTCTATAGTTTCTTGAGGTATGACATTATATTGTCAATTTGTAATCTTTCAGACTTTTTTATGGAGGTGTTCAGTGCTAGAAACTTTCCTTTTAGCATGGCTTTTGCTATATCCCAGAGGTTTTGACAACTTGTGTCACTATAATCATCCATTTAAAGAATTTTTAAATTTCTTTCTTCATTTTCTTGTTAACCCAATAATCATTAAGAAGCAGATTGTTCAGTTTCCAGGTAATTATATAGTTTTGAGGATTCCTTTTAGAACTTATTTCTAGTTTTATTTCACTGTGACCTGAGAAGATACTTTATATAGTTTTGACTTTTTAAAATTTATTGAGATCTGTTTTTGTGGCCTATCCTATGGTCTATCTTGGAGGCTGTTCTATGTGTTGAAGAGAAGAATGTGTATTCTGCAATTTTTGGGTGTGATGCTCTGTAAACATCTGTTAGGTCCATTTCTTCTGGAGTGGAACTTAAGTCCAGTGTTTTTGTTGTTGTTGTTGACTTCCTGCTTCAATGATCTGTCTAGTGCTGTCAGTGGAGTATTAAAGTTCCTCACTATTATTGTGTTGCTGTCTATTCCTTTTCTTAGGTCTAGTAGTAATTGTTTTACAAATATAGGAGCTCCAGTGTTATGTGCATACATATGTAGAACTATTATATTTTGTTGAATTAATTATTTTATTATTATGTAATGACTTTCTTTGTCTTTTATTTACTGTTGTTGTTTTAAAGTCTGCTTTATCTGATATAACTACACCTGCTTGCTTTTGTAGTTTCCATTTGCATTGGAAATGCAAAACACTTTTGATTTCCATTTGCATTGAATATCTTTCTCCACCCCCTTACCTCAAGTCTATAAGAATCCTTGTATATTAGGTGAGTCTCTTGAAGACAGCAGATATTTGGTTTGTGATTTTTTTAAATCAGCTCTGCCGTTCTGTATCTTTTAAGTGGAGTATATAAACCATTTACAGTCAATGTCGATTATGAGACATGAAGTAGAGTTCCAGTCACTGTGTTGTTACCTAGAAATCTTAGTTGTTTTTTTTTTTTTTTTTTCCTTTTTTTTCCTTCTTTGTTATTGCTTTGTAGGCCCTTATAAGTTTTATGCTTTCAGTAGATCTATTCTGATGCAGCTCAACCTTTTGTTTCAAGATTTAGCATTTCTTGTAGGACTGGTCTGATAGGGACAGATTCCCTCAGCATTTGCTTGTCTGAGGAAGACATTATTTCTCTTTCATTTATAAGACTCAGTTTTGTTGTATACAAAATTTTTGACTAACAGTTATTTTGTCTAAGGACATTAAAGATAAACCTAAAGATAGAGTGAACTTCTGGCTTGTAAGGTTTCTGCTAAGAACTCTGCTATTAGTCTAATAGGTTTTCCTTTATAGTTTACTTGATGCTTTTGTCTCACTGTTCTTAGAATTTCATTCCTTCATGTTGACTTTAGATAGCCTGATGACTATATGGCTTTGTAACGTCAGTATTGCAATGAATCTCCCCAGAGCTCATTGAGTTTCTTTTATTTGGACATCTAAATATCTAGCAAGGCTAAAAAAGTTTTCTTCAGTTATGCCCTCAAATAAGTATTCAAAAGGTTTTGCTGTTTCTTCTCCCTCAGGAACAATGACTGCTATATTTGGCCATTTTAAATAATCACATATGTCTAAGAGACTTTACTTATTTGTTTGAATTATTTTTCTGGCATTTCAAAGATTTCATCTTGGTTGGGATCCATTGCTGGGGACTTAGTGTGTTCTTTTTGAGGTGTTATAGAACCCTATTTTGTTCTATTGCCAGAATTATTTTTCTAGTTTCCTCTCATTTGGGTAGAGTATATCTTCTAATTATTGTTGAGACTATATCTTCTAATTATTTTTGAATTTATTTTTTGATTTGACTGTGATTTTTTACTTTTTTTTTCACCTTGAGGATGTGACTTTAATGTTTATAGTTTATTGTAACTTAATTCAGATCTGGGTGCTTTCAGGGGTGAAGACTCTGTATAAGTTCCCTGGTTATTTAAAGTTTTTGTATGTTGGCTTTCTAAGATGCTAGTTGTGGTAACATTATGCTCAGTGTGTGTGTGGAGGTTCACTGTTTCCTGTGGTGTAGCAATGGCAGAGGTCTCATGAAGCTTATCTAGTTCCCAAGTGCTGTGCACATTTTTGCCTTTTTTTTTTTTTTTCTCTCTCCCAGTGTTTTCTTTACCTGTTTGAATAATTCAGATTTCAGTCTAGTAGGGGAGGTGCCCATGAGTGAAAACCAGCAGATTGGTAAATGCAATACCCAATGGTGGGCAGAAGTCTAAGCCTTGACAGAGGCATCTGTGGGAGCTCTTAGTGAAATGCACTGAGGTCTTTGCACGGGCAAGGGAGGGAGCCACTTCAGCCCCCTTGTCAGACCACCAGGTAAGCAGGTCACACTACTAAATACGTTCTGGGTATTCAGATTAACAGGCCCTTTTTATTTGCAGGAATTCTGATGTTCCAAGTAGAGAGAGATTGTGATTCTATGCCTCATGCAAATCTGAATCTGGAGGGGACTCCTCCTCTGGGGACGCAGTTAACTTGAAGTGTTCCAGAAAGGCTATCTACAGGTCCACCCATGCTAAACTCCCATAAGAGAAGCACCAGCTGTGTCTGCAGTGGTGAATGAGGGGGGAGAGTCTTTTTCTTCAAGACCTTTCTGCAAATTTTCCCAAGTCCAGCACTGTATCTGTGCTTCTACTGAAAGAAACTTTCCATAGGTGGGAAGTTCTGGACTCAAGGTCTGCCATCTAGATTCTTTTTTCCTGGGGTGTGCCACTGATGTCCACTCCCCCTTATCCTAAGAGTAGGAGTCCCTGAGGGCCAGACTAGTATGAATGCTGCTGCTTGTCTGGCTCTAGCCACCTAGTGGGGCTGCCACACTCCAAGTTGATGCTGGGGAATGTCTGTAAGGGGCACAGTGATGTGACCTATTCTCAAGACTCAGTAGTGAGTAGCAACAACAACTCTGATGGGGTCGACAGGAGAATAACGTAGACTCTGTGAGATTTATTGATTATAAGTAGCCTTGGTGCATTAGTGTTTTCTGTAATGCCACCTGTAGTAGTAATGAACTGGTCACATGGACAGACACAGGACCTTCTAGTTAGCCAAGGTTATATAGGCACAGGTGATAGCTTAGGTCACACACAAGTTTTCTCTTTCCTGTGCACTGTTATTGTGCCTGCAGATGCTGTAATGGATTGTGTCAGTAGGCCTCCAGCCACAAAGTGGCACTTTCCAAAGAGCACCAGCTGGTAGCAGTGGGATTTGTGCTTGCCTTATGTTACCCAGGGGAGGTAATCTGATGACTCAGGCAATGGGCAGGACCATAGAGCTCTCAATTTTTTCTGTTCTTTTTGTTAAGCTACCAGGGCAGATGGAGGGGCAAAGCCAGTTGGGGGCTGGATCAGGCAAGTTCACATTCTGGCTCTCTTTTTTCTGCCATATGTGGGCAAAAACAGTGTCCACAGTGGGAATCAGAGAGTGGTCCTCTGGCTGTTGGAGTAATGTTTCAGGGAGTACCACAGCTGCCTCTGCTGAAGAGAAGCATCCGTATGAGGGATAGGGAGTAGCAGGCAGCAGTTAGCCCCACTCAATTCCCACACACTTGGCAAAGCAGGTCTTGCACCTGCAGTGACCCACTCGCAGCAGCTTGGTTCCAAGCAGTCAACACTCAGAACTCAACACTGCCCAAGGCCATAAGACTTCCCAGAGGAGATAGCAACCATGGCTTCCAGGTCACGCCTCTCCTAGTCGGCCCATGAAGCAGGGGCTCCCAGCTCTTGCACCTATGACTGCCTCACATTTCCCATCTGCCCCATGATTTGGCCAAGGGGGTTTGTCTCCACTCGAGATTACATCACAAATCTCAGATGGGAGCTTCTCGCAACCTGTGACCACTGCCTGAGTTACCTGGCTGACTTCTGTGAGGCCCCCTGTGAAGTGGGATCAAGGATGGCTTTCCTCTGTCCTCCTGGGCATGCACACTAAGCCCGTCCCAATGCTGCTACTTCTCATATATGCCCCACTGCTCACTAAATCAGCTGCAGTACTAGGTGGGATTAAGACTTTTCCCTGTGGCCTGGATTGTTTGGTTCCCCAATAGGAGTATATGTCCTAGAGGCAGTTTGTCCCCATCTGACACTCTGAGGACATGTAGTTTTCCTCCTGGCTCATGATGTAGGCAGAAACCTGACACTTCTTTCAAAAAGTCTTTGCTTTCTTTCAGTTTTCCTGTTAAGTTTCTGTGTTGCTTCTTGGAAAAAGTTTACATAGTGAATCTCTACACACGATTCTGTCATTCCAAATAGGAGAAGCATGCTAACAGTGACTCTAATCTGCCATTTTGGGAAAAAAAAATACTGGAGGTGTGTATTTTTTTTTTTAATACTACAGCCCATTCTGAATTTTCATTACAACCTCCATTCTAATATTGTATCCACTTTCCACAAACCCTTATTTTTGGAAGCTAGATTTAATTCATTAATTTTTAAATTTTGATAAAAATTATGATATAATTATATTTTTATGTATTTTCATTTGATTATCTAGGTTTATGAAACTGACTAAACTACTAATTATTTCGTAATATGATTATATTCTGCTAAATCACTCTACATGTTCCTTGGTATGTTAATAAATAATAGAAATAAGTCCAACTAAAAGACATCACTTATTCTGACTCTTGTTTTGAAAAATGAAACCTGACAAATCAAATAAAAGTAAATGAATTATTACTCAGACATCCACTTATGGTTTGGGTATATATTTTGACAGTCCATGAGAAAAATTCCTCCAAGTGTCTTCACTTCTAGACATAAAATCACTGTGTTGTTTTTCTAAAAGCTATTTTTGAAAAATCAACATCTTTTTAAATTCTCCCATCTATAAGTTGGCAGAATTATCTGTTGAGGTTTATAAGCAACATTTTAAATAATAAATTTAATATTTAGGGACAATTTAATTTAGTGACTCAAGGCATCTAATATTTGGTACCAATGTATGAATACTAACAAACATTTAGCTCTTTTATTTGTAGTATTTTTTATATCAAAACAATTTTTACTTTCTATTATCCTTCTTGTTCTGTGATAGTTTACTATTTCTGAAACTTTTTCTTCTTCACAAAATTTCAAATTGAGTCTAAAAAAATTATATTTTGTTATTTTGAAAAAATATATAACCTAAAACTGTGCAGGCTAATAGTTGAGTTTCATCAGTTTTATTTTTACTAAACCTAATCACTATAAAATAGCTATATCTGGTGTATGTTAAAAATGTGAAATAAGATGAGAATGCTTTTGTTAGTCTATTAATTAAATTATGTGAATTAGTAGCAACTCTTAAGATGCTTTGAATATTTTCTTAGGTGGATGAGAACATGTGAGCAAGTACTAGCACAGTGGTAGATGCTTTGTAAACTGCTCTTACATTCCTAGTGATTGACAGGCTAATGGCCAAATAACTAAGATAATATAAGCACTTTCATAGAATTTAGAGGTCCACTTAAAAGACAGTTTTTCATTAGGAATTTGTGTACTTTATTTCACATTTCCATAAAATAATTCCTCATTGCAAGAACCACTGCACCAATTATATGAAAGAATTCAAGAGAAAACGATCAGGTGACCTTTACATCTAAAACATCTGATTTGACTTAGTTATCCTATAGGAATCAAGTATCAGGTTTTACAAGATTCTCTTTTTTCAATGTTGTTTTGCTGCCTAAAACAAGGTTTAAGATGACTAATTCACTTTTCTTTTTGTGATTTATTTTTACTTGATCTAATTTCTAAAGTGATCTTTATGAGGTGTCTTGCCTAAAAATTTGCCTATACTTATAAATGCATTTTCACTTATTACAATATCATTTTTTATTGTACTGTAGAAGTACAGTTAGTTGAATGCATACATAATAATTTTGAGAATATATGAGGTTTTACATAAGAAGAATCATATTGAAGTGGTTATCTGGCATATCTAAAGAGCAAACAACAGAGAAGCAAGCTGGAAACAATATGTAGACATCAGTAGTTATTTCAGTTTCACAAAACAAATATTTATCAATTCTTTATTCAAAATCTACACATATGCTACTTAGGATGCAGAAATAGCTATGTATCTTCATTGCCACCAAGGCATTTATGATCCAATTGAAGGGCAAATACAAATACAATGAAGTTTCTTTGTGTAGCAATTACATAAATAAAACTTCATAAGCTTGCCAAGAAAAGCAAGAAGGAAGAAAGGAAGGAATGAAAACAAATAACAAAACAGAACAATATTTAAATGTGGTTATGATTCAGCCTACCATTACATTTAATGATAACGTGTCTGTTTGAGAAAGAAAATAGAATAATTAACTAAATGTCAAGGGGAGGGGGAAGGAATAAAAGAAAAAAAATCAAAACAAAATAAAACTGTGAATGACAATGGGAACAGCAAAATTATGTACAAAAAGCCATATTATTTGGAGAGTAATTTATGAGATTTTTAGTAATATATTGGCTATATTCAAGTTCCTATACTTAAATGCTATACAATAATAAATAAAGGTACTAGATTAAGTAAAAGGATTTTGCACCATGATTTTTTTTTTCCTGTAGAGATACAAATATATCTCCTTAGTAGAAACAGATAACCTCAGAGATTTATGACCCTGTTATATATCAATCTATATTTATTTATTTAATCAAGCAATCTTAATGTTATTTTGTTAAATTGCTTCTAAATGTCCCAGTTTCTCAGAATCACTTTGTGTCATTTAAAACATCTATTTGTTATTTATTAATTCAAGTTAACATCTTTAAAACCTATTCATTGTATATTTGCCTGACAGCTATGATTTTAAGCTTCTATAAACTGTACTTTACTAGAAATCAGGGACTGGTTACCTTTAATCTGCTGGAGATACTACATATTTTAAAGCTTGAAGTCAATGTCTAGACAAAAGTTTCTGCTTAACATCAAAGGGTATGAAACATTTGCTGTGGCTCTCAAATATTAAGAGAGGAAAACACAACAGGGAATTTGTCACTAGCACTTTATTCTTTACTAAGGATTGAAGTAGAATTTTATAACGCCAATATTTTTCAGAAACTTTAAACATTATACATAAAATAAAAATTAACCCAAATCCATTATTTCCCATGAATTTCCTAGCAGAAGAAATGTGAAACTCGTATGGAAAAATAATCCAGTATTGCAAACACAAGGATTTGCCACTACAGAAACAAACAAGTTAAATCGAAAACTCTATTAAAAATAAATTCACAAAGAAAAATTACAAAATACACAATGAAAAATAATATACATGCTAGGCGTGGTGACTCACGCCAGTAATCCCAGCACTTTTGGAGGCTGAGGCAGGTGGATCACGTAAGGTCAGGAGTTTGAGACCAGCCTGGCCAACATGGCAAAACCCCATTTCTACTAAAAATACAAAAAATTAGTCAAGTGTGGTGGCAGGCACCTATATTCCTAGCTATTTACAAGGCTGAAACAGAAGAATTGCTTGAACCGGGAGGCGGAAGTTGCAGTGTGCTGATATTGTACCATTGCAACCCAGCTTGGTCAACAGAGTGAGACTCTGTTTCAAAAAAAAAAAAAAAAAAAAAAAATTACCATCAATAAGAGTCAGCAGATGTAAAACAGCAGAATTAAAGGAATGTGTAAAAATAGATGAATAATTTGAAAAAATTATAAAATTAATAATATGTAATGAACATATAACCAGTAAAGACATTTAAAAAGAAATGAAGAGCAGATTTGGCAAAGGATATCCAAAAATAAAACTAAAGTAATTGAATTTAAAAACCTATGAGATACAGATGATTAAAATTAATATAATAAATATATACCATGGAGAAATAAAGTTGTCAATATAGAACAAGATGGACAAAAAATAATATTATATTAGACAATTTGGGTGCATTTAAGATGGTAGTGAGGCAATATTTAGAGGTAACAACTGGAAATTTTCTATAAGTCATTAAAGAAAAAAAAAATTTCAGATTCAGGAATTGGACAATTTCTGAACAGAATTGATAAAAATAAATCCAAACTAGAAAGAACACTGATTTGGTGAATATTTTAAAAAGAAGCTAGTTCACTGAAAAACCAATACAATAATACAATGGCATACAAAGTTCCAAATGCAAAAGATATAGTGCAAGATAGACTACTATACACAGCAGTGAGAATTTTTGGGTCTAAAAAGTTTTAAGAAAGCACACTCATGGATTCATTGAACAACCGTTTTTAAAGTAACAAAGAAAGAAAAAAAAAACATTAAAAAGACAAGTGTGAGAAGCAAGTGCAACTGTAAACCTGTTAAATGTAAAGGTAAATCTAAATAAGCATGAATTATTTAAAAATGTGGGTCAGCAGTATAGTCGAGCCTGGGTAACAAAGTGAGGCATGAGTTACAATTAAAATACTAGAAAAGTATAGACCATTTCAATTAAATGTTCCTTTCAAATCACTAATTATTTTCATATTCCAAAATATGAAGGTTAATTTTCTATTCTCATTTTATTGATCTATCAGTAATCTCTTTTTCTTTAATTAAAAAAAAACAAAAACAAAAACATGAAACAAACCAACAAAAAAAAACAACTTTTTTTCTTTGGCTTCCAGAGAATACATGTTCTCTTGGCTTTCTTCTTATGTCTTTGTATGCTATTTCTTAGTCTTTGGAACACTTCTGTGTCCACCCCCACTCGCTTGACGAGTTCTCACAGAGCCATGGTTTACAATATTGTTTATGCTAAGAACTTGCAAATTTGTACCTCTACCTCTTACTTCTCTTCTAAATGCCAGGCTCTTACATTCAACTTCTTAGATTTTCTTCTTTTGAGAAGCTAATAAACATCTCAACTTTGAAATGCACATTCTCACACATGACAATTTGTCCCAGAGTAAAAATCTTAGAGTCAATCCTATTTCTTCTCTTTTTCATACATTGCACATCCAACCTTTCAGCGAGTCTTGCTGCTTGCTCTACCTTCAGAATCTATCCAAAGTTAGTCACTCTCTTAGTCTTTCCCAGAAACAGATCCCAGTAAAAACATTCAATCAGAAGTAATTTGGGATGTAGAATAAACTGTATTCTTTCTCTTCCCTCAGCCTTTTGATGTGTTTATTTCAATGTTATTTTTACAAAGTTACTTACTGAATACATTAATTAAAATTGTAATCTACCACTATTACTGTGTATCCTTTCTTACTTTATTTTCTTCACAAAATATATAACTTTTCAACACCTGTCTATATTTTATTTCTTTTCTGTCATCCTGTATCTGACTGTAATCTTTACAAAGGCAAGGATTTTTTTCTTTTATATCCTAATTGTAGATATTTGTCTCTAGTAGATTCAATGGTGCCTCCCAAAATATGATAAATATACACATATATTTCCATATGCTAACCCACAGAAACTGTCGATGTGACCTAATTTTTTTAGATATATTAATAAGGATCTTGAGATGATGTCATACTGGATGATCCTAGTGCACCCTAAATCCAGTAAGTGTTCTTATGAAAGACAGAATAGGAGAAGGTACAGAAAAGAAAAGAAGGCTATTTGAGTATGGAAGTAGAGCTTGGAGTTACACAGCTACAAACCAAAGAATGCCTTGAGCCACCAGCAGCTGAAAGAGGTAAAGTAGGATCCACCCATAAAAACTTGAGAAGGAAAGTGGGCCTACCTATACTTTGATTTCAGATTTCTGCCCTACAGACCTGTAAGAGAATATATTTCTGTTGCTTTAAGCTTTTAAGTTTGTGGTAATTTGTTATAACAGATCTAGCAAACTCATATGCTGGCACTGAGCAAGATATTCAATAAGAATTGATTATGAATTATAGTCATTATGATAGTGTGGCATTGACTCAGACATGAACATTTTGTTCACTGGACTGTAACAGGAAACTCAAAAATTCATGCAAGATTTTCGATATTTTACGTTTGAATTGTCATATCACCCAGAAAAATGAATAACTATTCAAAACATGGCAGTGATACGTTCGGTTAACATATAGGAAAATCGTAAATTGTATTCAACGTGAAAGACGTCTTATATCACTTTTAAAGAAAATATAAAATGTATTTTATTTAGTAAAATTAAACTTATAAAATGATGGCATTTATTATTTTTACTTTACTGCTTAATACTGGAGGAATCGTCCCATTTGATGAGGCTATTAGAAAACAGGAACTCTAACAATTATGTAGTGAGAAGATAAATTCATACAACGACTTTGGAAAGCTCCTTGACAATGTAAGGGTGAAAGTGCCCAAAGTTGTAAAATTTCCCTGTTCTATGTCTATCCTATGAAAATTCTAATATATATAAACAAGAAGACGATAAATATTTATTGTGGCTTTGTTTTTAACATTTGCAATGGTAAGTATAAAAATGCCAATGTTTCCTGATGTGAAAATTGCTAGTTTTACATTTTATATATATTTAATGAAATCCCATATAGAAATTAAACAAAAGCAGATACCCAAGTATCAGCTGGAATGTATCTCAAAAATATCATAGTGAGATTATAAAGCATGTGTTGAAATAATACAGAGAAAACAATAACATTTAAGTTTGAAGATATAAACACTACCATATGCTGTATAAAATATTCTATACATAGATCTGTACTTAAAAATAGAGAAATATACAAGGGGAGGCTAAACAATTTTAGCCTGTAATTATCTCTTGTAGAATTTCTTATAATCTCATTGCTGGTTATATTGCTGTATCAATTATTTTTCAGTTTTGGGCATGTGTGAAATATTTAATAAAAAGAAGTGGGACATTTTAATAATACATCGACTTTAAGAGAAGAAAGAATAGGTGATTGGGATATTTTGTTATATACCAACACATGACTGAAATAATCATATATTCTAATTCTGTTTCAGTTCAGTGGAAAGACTTTGAAGGTTTTTTAACAGAGTTGCAGTTTGTCCTATCATTGAGAACATTGTGTTAGATTAAGTGGAACAGGAATGCTTAGCCGGAAAGAGATTAAAATAATGTGTTGTATGGATATTTGAGATGACATACAATAGAGCTGGAAAATAGGGAAACTTCACGAGAAATAATATAAAAAGAGATATAAATGGCTTACCAATTGACTCCGCTGTGTTTGCTAGATGGGAATTGTAGTAACATTGGATGAAATAGGAAAGACAGTAGAGCTCTTTGGAGGCAAATTCTATAAGTTCTTTTTACATCTTGAATGGAAGTTTTCATTTTTAAATGAAATACATATGGATAAAAAATAAAGGTAAATATAGTTATTATGAAATTGTCAACATAAAATGAGAGTTGACGCATAAAAATGAATAGGCTGGAAAAAGGAACTTTTTAAATATAAAAAAATTGCCTCTTTTCTGATAGTATTCTTTCTTCTTAAACTTCATCATTGTTTCTGGAAATTAAAGTGAAAAAAAACTATCATAAAACTATGACTCTATCATACTGTAACATTTCAGGGCCCACATTATTATACCTTCTCTCTCCATCTTGCATGACTGTTTAAAATGGTTCTGTTTGATACACTGACACTCAATTTCTTTTTATATGGCATGTAATTTGGGAGATTCTCTAAACAATCTGTTTAATGGCAGACATGGAGTACAATTGAAATTAGAAATATTCTGTTGTAGTTTCCATTCTTTCTTAAAGGTTCTGACATTTTGTTATGAACATGGCAAGCCTTATTTTTCTTCCACACATAGAAGGAACACAAATTATAAATAGAACAAAACACTGTGAAATACTGCAAATGTAGAATAATTATTTGATTTCATGCACACACCTCGGTAAGTTAAATTAAATTCTATAAGTAAATGACTAAATATTTCAAAATTAACTACTTTAAATTAAGATGTTTTTAGAAATACTTTTAATGTTATTGATTTTCTGAAAAAAAATCTATTGTAATATAAGAAATCATGATATAGGCTGGGTTCGGTGGCTCACGCCTGTAATCCCAGCACTTTGGGAGGTTGAGGTGGGTGGATCATGAGGTCAGGAGATCGAGACCATCTTGGCTAACATGGTGAAACTCCATCTCTACTAAAAATACAAAAAATTAGTTAGGCATGGTGGTGGGCACCTGTAGTCCCAGCTACTCGGGAGGCTGAGGCAGGAGAACTGTGTGAACCTGGGAGGCAGAGCTTGCAGTGAGCCAAGATTGCACCACTGCACTCCAGCCTGGGCGACAGAGTGAGACGCCGTCTCAAAAAAAAAAAAAAAAAAAAATCATCTCCCAAAAGCCATCTTAGTTGTTGCATAAAATTCTACAAATGATATCTGATTTTAATGGAGAGGAAAGTACATGAACTGAAAGTCTCGACTGAATAAATGCTTAAAAAAGGATGATTTAAAAAAATTTAAAGATAAAATTTATTAACTAAAATAATTCTGATAGAAAATCCTAACAATGTAGATTATTGTCTAGATTTATAATTCTGTGAATTAAATATACATTCCCCTGCAAGTGGCAATACTTCAAAAATTAATTCTAGTTTACAATTTAGTATAAAGTAATGTATTAGAATTGTCCCTGAAAGATGGAGTTTAATGGAGAAAAATGAGGAAGATTATGTGTATCAGTGCATGGAGAAGAGTAAAAAGTTAGTGTTTTGGGGCAAATCAGATGCCATATAAAATCACCTTTTTTTTTTTTTTATTTGATATAATGTAATGGTTATAAAATATCTCCTCAGAGTTCTTCAAATGTCATTTCTTTGAGATGTGGGGACTGGGGTCTCTGACCCTGAATCTGGGAGGGCCTTTAACTTCTTTGACTAAGAGAATACAAAAAAAAAAAAAAAAAAAGCAATGCTGTGTAGCTGTGTAACTTTTGAGACCTGGCCTAAATTGACAATCTGACTTCTGCTCACTTTTTTCAGAATCCTCCTTCAGGAGGGTCCCAGTATTGCCAGGTTGGGAGAAAGCCAAGCCATGAGGATAGATGGTGAATAGGAGTTCTGGTTGACAATCCTGACAATCCTAGTTCATTCCTAGCTTCGAATACACAAGGCCAGGTGCCAGATATGGGCATAAAGAAGCAATTTTGGAAATGGACACTCCAGTCCCAGCTGTCCTAGCCTTCAGCTATTTGAGTGGCATCCAGACATGTAAATCTTCCCAGCTGAAGCCTCATCACTGAGGTGCAGAGAAGGGGCATGCTCACTGTGCCTGTTTCTAAATTCCTGACCCACGGAATCTGTGAGCATAATACAAGTTTACTATTTTATACCAGTAAGTTTGGGGTATAGTATTATGCAGCAATACAACTTGATACACAAAAAATCTCTTCACTGTTACATAAACTCTATATAAACTGGCATATACTTAGTTCTTCAACCGCTCTCCAATCTCCTTCTCTTTCCCCATACTCAAACTAATCTCCTTTTTTTTTCTGCTCCTTCAACAAACCAGCACTTTTATTTACACATTAAATTGCACCATTAACTTAAAAAATACAATTTCCAAGATTTTTACAAAACTGTCTTGTAATTTAAAGTATCTCAGCCTTCAAATATCACTTGTTAGATAACATTTAGTTGCCAATCTTTTTATAATTGCCTTCTCTTACTCTACTCCTTAGCATAGAGTCCTTTCTGCCATATTTATCGTATTTGTATAACAGATCAAAATCTGTGGTTATTTATTTACCTAATTTTCAGCTCTCTGCACTTATTATCATACAAGTTACAAACATTTCAGGTCATATCTTCAGTTCACTACATTATATCAGTAGCTTAAATATCACATTACCCATACTAACCACTCAAAAAGTATTTATTATGGAATTAATGGAACTCTAAATTTAATCTGGTCTCCAAACTAAATATATGACATAAGTATCAATATAGGTTTCAGGTAGATAGGGTTTAGCTATAAGGAGTTCATAGTGCAATTAAAAGCAGTTTTCACAAGCAAGATGTTTATTTACTTCTACAAAAGAAAGAGTACAAGCCAGGCCAGGATAAGAAGGGCAGCCACACAGTGACACCAAAGATTGGTTATACACGTGCAGGGACATTAATAGTATTTGCTTAGAAAGAGGTATCATATTCAATAGCATGATGCCTGTAGCACCCTGAGACATGATTGCTTATACTGCAGGCAAGAAAAATAGGACAGGCTGAAGCAGCAAAGGGCAAAGGGGCAAAAGGCCAAAGCCATGCAGGTCAAGTTGTGCTTTTTTAAAGGCTTTCCTGGGGACCTATCTTATGATATTCATTTCAGTGTCACAAAATTCACATGGCTACACCAAGAAACATGGATATTTTACTTTCCAAATAAAAAAACTAGGCAAGAGAAGTTTACTTTTGCATAGCCTATCAATAGTGTCTGCCAAGATATTTCCATTTTTTAGTGTATCAGAAAATTGGGCACACATGATTAACTTACTTTTTTCATTTTAAGCAGAAACAAATATGTGTGCATATATATAATATACATATTTATATGTGTGTAAATATGTGTGTAAAACCAATCAACTTCTGTTGCAAGACTTGTGTAAAACTCTTTTTTTTTTTTTTCTGGTATGTTTCTTCTGAAAGCAATCTTCACATCTAGGGAATATTAATGGTAATAATAACAGCATTGATTTATTGCGTGTTTTCCTATGTAACAATTACTATATAAGCTTATTTTCATTCAGTATGCCATTTAAACTACTTCTCCAGTTTCGATATTAATATTGGTAATTAATAAATGACTAAACTGAAAATAATGAGTTTAAAATCTTTTTTCACAGCTAGTCAGCAATACAACTGGGATTTGATATCAGACTCATGCAATTCCACAGACCTTGACCACCAAATGCAAAAGATACATGGCAATAGCTGATTGCAATGAGAGAAAAACAACTAATAAGGCAACAAGCAGCATACTAAGATATTTTTGAAAGTAAACAGCACTGATTCTATGAGGAATAAACATTGCCAAGCAAGTGTTTTGTTTTGTTTTTCAACTCCTCTAAAAAATTTCACATATATGAATGCCACTTTCATGAAAAATATCTACATCATAATTGCCATAAGAAACTGCATGGACAAGTCTTATACATTCTGAAAGTAGTCAAGGATGGGGGAAAGCATTTGCCATTTTAGTCTGTTCCTGGTCTTATAACAAATACCACAGACTGGGTAATTTATGATTACAGACATGTATTTTGAAAGTTCTAGGAGATGGGAAGTTCAAGATTATGGCACCAACAGATTCATTGTCTGATGAGGACCTGTTTCACAGATGTCATTTTGCATGGCATAATCACATGGTAGGAAAGGCAAAGGGACAAAATGCACAAATGCCATGATGTCACATGGCAGAAGAAATGGAAGAGCCAGGAAGCTCTCGGAAGCTTCCTTTATTAGGACATTAATCTCATTCATGAGTGCAGAGCCATCATGACTTAATTGCCTCCAAAGGCACCACCTCATCATCACTTTGAAGATTAAACTTCAACATGAATTTGGAGGAAATATATTCAAACTCTAGCACTAGTTTAAATGTAACTAAAAAGGTTTCTTCATTCTGTAACTGTTAATATGCTAATATTTTTGTAAATATCTAAGAGGAAACTAAAGCATATAATATTCTAAAATTTATGTACATATGTGAATATCATGTTTTCCTCTCATTCTATCCCAAGAAATTAGTGTCCTCAAGAAACACTGTACAGGATAATTGTCTTTCAAGTTCACGAACTACAGGTTCTTGATTCTTCAGTAGCTATTCCTGGGTAGTAATACTTTACAGATTATAAAAACTTGGGTGCTGCTAAATATAAATGCGCTGAAACTCCAGGGAACCAAACATAAGGACTTAAAGAGAGATTTAACTAGAGATCATACTCATGAATTTCAGTTGCTTCTCTATCTTTGTCAGTGAGCAAATGACCATACAAAATAAGGTATTCAATTATTAATTCCGTGCCCATATCCCAGAATTTCACGCAATCTATTTGTAAGTTCAGATAAATAAGGCACTAATGCCAGGGACATCTAGCATTAGTTCTGGGTTTATAAAGGGATATTCACAACCTCTTGCCATCCACAGAATTTATCAGCCCAAAGTAAAATATACTCATTAGTTAAGGGCAACCTGGGACATGTTTAAAACTGAGGTAGACTGAAGAGTCAACTAATTGCAGGAATCTTTTGTAATTTGGTTGAAATGTTCAAACAAGTCCCACTCCTACTCTGAATTCTACTAGAAGTCCATCACTGGCTTATCTTTCTTTCTCACTGTCTTAAATCACATAATTTATATCACTATGCAGAATGAACTTCAAAAGAATAAGCTAAATTTAATTAATTAAGTTGTTTATTTATTTATTTTGAGACAGAGTCTCACTGTGTCACCCAGGCCAGAGTGCAGTTGCATGATCTTGGTTCTCTGCATCCTTCACGTCCTGAGCTCAAGAGACTCTCTTGAAGCAGGGCATTTCCCTGATCCCTTCATGGGACTTGTGACAATGGTGCCCCATTTACTCAGCCCACTGCTCTCAACTCCTCAAGGGAGAGAGTGCGCAAGTGAACAAGGCAGGAACTGGAGTACAGGAACCAGTGGCCTCTTTGGTGCCGGAAGGAGTGAACTCCACACTCTCAGACCCGCTGTGTTCCACACCTTGCAGGAGAGAGCATGCAGGTGAACAGGTACAGGAGCCAGGATGAGTGCTTTTGAGTGTTGGCAGGAGCAAACTCCGTGTGGGCCCCGTAGCAGCATCTGGGGGGTGCCTGTGACTCCTGAAGCCCCAGTGGGCATATTACAGTGCTCCTTTAGCTCTGCCATCTTCAGACAGCTGAAGTGTTAGCAGCTCAGCATGCCTTTTTGTATCCACACTCACTTCTGAGCTCTTGTTCGGCATCCAGGAAAAGTCAGTTCACAGGATCGAATTGAAGGATGGTAAGTGCAGAGGATTTTATCACCAATGAAGGTGGCTCTCAGAAGGAAGGGCAGCTGGGAAGATATAGCAGGAAGGTATCTGGCTGGACTCTTCTCCAAAGTTGCACTGTCAAGCTGTCGCTCTGAAGTCAAGACGCTTCTCTCCAGCATCCAACCGTAGACTCCCACGCCCAGCTGTTGATTCTCTTCTTTATGTTCAGCTGCTTCTCTTTTTTGCTAGCTGAGTTCTGGGGTTTTTATGGGCACAGGATGGGGTGCAGGGGAGGTCATGGGTAATTTTGGAAAAGGCAACATTTGAGTGGGAAAACAGGAATGTATGTTCTCGCTTTGGGCTGCGGTTCCAGGCTTGAGTGTGGAGCCCTCGCTAGGGACCTGCCCTCTCTTGCCCAGAATTTCCTTGCCTCCTGTCCCTATCACTCCCACCTCAACATCCTGAGTAGCTGAGATTATAGACTCACATCCCCACATCTGACTAATATTTAAATTTTTTGTAGAGAGAGGCTTTTGTCATGGTGCCCAGGCTGGTGTCAAACCCTGGGCTCAAGTGATCTGCCAACCTCAGCCTCCCAAAGTTCTGGGATTACAAATGTGAGCCAGTGTGCCTGGCCCTAAATAATATTTATATGGGCATTTTGTAATTATTACTATTATTATTATTATTATTATCATTATTATTATTATTTTGAAACAGAGTCTTGCTCTGTCACTCAGGCTGGTGTCCAGTGGTGCCATCTCGGCTCACTGCAAGCTCCGCCTTCCGAGTTCACACCATTCTCCTGCCTCAACCTCCCGAGTAGCTGGGACTACAGGCGCCTGCCACCATGCCCGGCTAATTTTTGTTTTGTTTTGTTTTGTTTTTTTCGTAGAGACAGGGTTTCACCATGCTAGCCAGGATGGTCTCGATGTCCTGACCTTGAGATTCGCCCACCTCGGCCTCCCAAAGTACTGGGATTACAGGTGTGAGCCACTGCTCCAGGCCTGTAATTATTATTTTTAATAATATAAATGTTTCCTTTTTAATATGAATTTTTAAAGACTTTTAAAATTGACTGATTATTCATTAAAATTTAATGAAGGACGGGAATTGGGTATTTTTCTGAATGACAAAAATTAGGGAAGTTTTAGAGAGCTGATGAATTTATCCTAGAATATATGGAGAGAGTAAATTTTGTTCTGTAGAACAAACAACTTTCCAATCTGAAGTATCTTAGAATAATATATATTTTTTCTAGTTTCCTTGTAATTGTTTCAAAGTAAGGCTTCAGACTGGAAATTGTATATCTCAGTAGGTGACCTACATGATAATTTAAAAAATTAAAAGCTAAGTTAATTAAATTTTTAATTATTTTAATTTTCTTTAATTTTAATTATCAATCTTGATTGAAGAATTTTGTCAAAAAAATGTGGATAATATGTGTCATAAGGATTAATCAGCATAAACTAGTCCCCAAAGGAAATTAAAGGACTGATTGGATAATACTAAAATAACAATTATACAAAGTGGGAAGTGGTGTTATAAGAGAAATTTGGATAAAATGTAAGAAACTAAAGTAGGAAGATAATGTTTTCATTTGTGGGAGATCAGGGAAGTTTTTTGGAAAAACTAGATCTTGGAGAGACTTGACTTAATAGAAAAGCAGGCAAAAAATATGAATATCCCTTTCAGATCAGAGGCAATACAAATTATGATAAATATATACAAATTATGATAAATATAAACAAATTCTTAATTAGTAATCAAGTTATTGAATTAAACAATTAGATACCATTTTTTGTTCATCAGATTGGCAAAACATAAGATGTTAACAAGGGTTTTGAGAGCACAGGGAAGTGGATAGGCTCAAACTATACTGGTATAAATGTGTAAACAAGATCTCCTTTGGAGTACAATTGTTATATAGTCTATATTCTGTAAAAACTAAACATATATGTTTGTCTTTCCACTTTGGGAAATACATGGTAGATAATCATGCAAGAATGTCAATTGCAGTATTGTGTTGTAATTTTAAAAAATAAATACTCATCAGAATATAAATGCAAATAAAAATAGTTGAACTATCATGCAGACGACAATGCCTCCATTGTGGCATAATAGTTAATAATACAATCTCTGAAAGCAGAATATATGGATTTGAATAATTCGCTCTCTCTGTAAATGACCTTGAGCAAAGTACTTACAATCTTTTTTTCTCTTCTGTAAAATGAGATAATAGCATTGCCAATTTATTCGCTTGTTTGGGTGATAACTTTTTAAAAACAAATGCTGGGCATGTTTCATTGACTTTTCATGAAGTAACAGCTGTTCCTTTAGAACAAAATGTATGCGTGTTGGAAGTGTGACTGATGCTCACTTCTGTTTTGTTCTGTGTGAGAAAACTTTATGTTGGGTGCAATTCAGAAAACAAATCGATTAAATGAGATAATCCATATATCACACCAAGTACCCACTAAGTAATAAGTAACCAATTAAATTTGACTAATATTAATAATTTCATTATTATTCATCTTAATATTAATATCATGGCATGACTTCTAAGGTATATTATTAAATAGAAAAATAGAAGTTTTAAACTGAGCCATATTTTAGAACTTGACTTAAAGCAGACTCACAAAGCAAATGCTCATATCCAGAACAGGTAAATTTACATGTGTTTATACATGCATTCACTGTATTTGGGGAAAATACACACCAAACTGGAAACACTGGTTATCTCTGAAGAAGAGACAGGTCTTTGGCAATAGTCAAATTAGGTTTTAACTGTTTCTGAAAAGTTTCAATTCTCTATAAGGAGAAGGTATTACTTATGTCATTTAAAAAAATACATATTAAATACTGGATGACTGAAACTTGTTAGAATTGATGGGTGCGGGCATCACATGGGCAGCAAGGCATTCACATAATGGAGAATCATGGTCTCCTGCAGATGTCTATGAGTGATAAAATTAACTACCTTTTAGGTGGTGTAGTTTCCCGGTTGAACTGATAATTATTGTGTTAATGATTAGTAGGTTATTTCTCAACACACAAGAGATTATTAGTGTTTCAAAGTTTTCACTGTAACTCATCTGTAAAACCTTTCAGCCTATCTCCAGTCCACCTCAGTATCTGGTGACAAGAGAGTATTCATGCTCACTTTATTTACTCTTCAGTGATCTAATGCCAATAATGCCAGCCTATAGAAACAACAGCCAATTATAACAAAAAGCACATTAAAGAGTCAAATATAGCTGAGTAATAGGCATAAAAATACCTTATTAACATTTTTATAACACTTTAAACTGAAATAAACAGACCACTCTCGATTTTAGCATCTGGTTCCAAACAATTCTTGTTTGGGTGATAACTTTTTAAAAACAAATGCTGGGCATCTTTCACTGACTTTTCGTCAAGTAACAGCTGTTCCTTTAGAACAAAATATATGCATGTTGGAAGTATGACTGATGCTCACTTCTGCTTTGTTTTGTGTGGGAAAGCTTTGTGTTGGGTGCAATTCAGAAAACAAATGGTTTCAAATCTTTTGAATGGATGCCATAGCACAGTTTAAATGCAGCTTATTGTAATTTTTAGAATAATTTCAGCCGCAATTTTTACATTCAATTTATAACTATCCTAAGACATTCTCCTTCAGGACAAAGGCATTTCTGTTTTCATATGCTCTTGGGCATCTTCGGATCATCATTCATTATATCAATCATTTATCTTCGAAAAGTGTTTGGCTATGAACAATTACTTACTACACCAAAGCATGAAAGAAATAGATATAGCTCGTCTGCTCTTGAATGCATTTCTACAGATTCCCTTAGGATAATTCTGTTTAAACTTAAGCTATTAAATTTTCTTGCTGAATTCAAATCACCTCATATGCTGAATCATGTGGAGACAAATATCCACAGATGTTTGCATGAAGGTTCGGGTGTATTTAAGGGCAGCTTAATTATAAGACACTATGAGATTTTCCTAATTAATTTGGAGCTAAATATTCTACATAAAATCTTTTACAAAACTTAAAGAAATATTTACTTTTCACATGATTACGATTTTGATATTAGGTTAAAAATGACTTATATTGGCATTTTAAAAACAGTTTAAGAGGATGTTTTTGATAGTGTTTATTATAACGTTTGTAAAGTCTTTATATTTATGCAAATATACTCTATTTTATCATCTGTTCACTTCATGTTGCATTTGCATGCACTCCTGAATTTCTTATTACTAAAACATATATACAGAACAGACAGAAAGTTAAAATTGATCAATTTCTATCTAATCTGGATAAGATAAACCCAATGAGTGAAATAAATCATTATGTCAAATAACAAAAACCTCATACATAGAAACTTCAACATTTCTGAATAACAAAAAGTATAATATTGTGTAGGGCAAGTTGCCACTTTTGTATCAATTAGAAATAAGCACTGAATCTGAAAGATGATATTTTAATAGTAACTTTTGACTTCAGGACACAGAGTTTATTCTCTTGGTCAGATGCTTTTGTGAATGAAACAAACTGTGTGTCCAAATCACTTTTCCCTATAATTACTTCACATTATTTGACTTTTTGATCTGTTTCTTTTCTCTTTCTCTTTTTTTTTCCCCACAACAGATATTCCAAATATCCAACAAGTTTTCAAATACTCTAGTCCATATTTTGTCTTCCCATTCCTAGCAGAAGTACTTTGTCTTCTACTTCCCAGAATAATGTTAATTCTCTTATTTTATAATTGCTTGCTTTAATTTGTATTTGTTCTTAGGTTTTTTCTTTTTTTTCTTTCCATCTCACAAGATAAGAGGACATCTCTTCTCCCATATTCATAAATACGTTGCCACCAGGAATTTGGTGTTATTTACACTTCTTCTAGACATTTTAATTTTACTTACCTTCCTTGAGCACATGGCAAAGTCAAAACACAAACAGAAATTTACTTATGAGTAGAGGCAGGTTTATTAAGCCAGGGGTAGGCAAACTATAGCCAATGAGCCAAAGCCAAGCTGCCATGGGTTTTTATAAATAAAATTTTATAGGAACTCAGCCACAGGTATTCCTTTACATATCACCTACAGCTGCTTAAGCACTACAAAGGCAAAGTTGCGTATTTACAACACAAACAATATGGCCTGCAAGCCTAAAGTATCTACTATAGTGCCCTTTATAGAAAATGTTTATTAGCTTTTGTTCTCTTGTCCTAAGTTATGAGGCTTACATTTCTGGCCTTCTCATTTGCATTTGAGTTTCCAGTTTTGAGTTTGTAGTTCTGTATTCTTGCTTAAAGAGTCCCAAACCCTGACCTCCAAATTGAATGTGCTGTAGATCCCACAAAATATGGATCCATTCAAGCTGATGCCATATCATTATCTGTAGCTTTTATTCTTTGCCATCACACACCTTCCTTGAACAGTTAGGCTTCTCCAAAAAATCTTAAATAATCACGGATAATGGTTTGGTACTGTGTCTCCACCCAAATCTCATCTTGTAGCTCCCATAATTTCCACATGGTGTGGGAGGGACCCAGTGGGAGATGATTGAATCATGAAGGCAGGTCCCGTGATAATTAATGGGTCATGTGGTGTTGAGCCTGCAAGTACACAGAAGTCAAGAATTGAGGTTTGGGAACCTCTGCCTAGATTTCAGAAGATGTATGGAAACACCTGAATGCCAAGGCAGAAGTTTGCCATATGGGTGGGGTCCTCATGTAGAACCTCTGCTAGGGCAGTGCAGAAGGAAAATGTGGGGAGGGAGCCCCCGCATAGAATCCCTACTAGGGTACTGCCTAACGGAGCTGTGAAAAGAGGACCACCGTCTTCCAGACTCCAGAAGGGTAGATCCACTGACAGTTTGCACTGTGTGCATGGAAAAGCTGCAGACACTTAATGCCAGCCCATGAAGGCAGTCAGGAGGGAGACTGCACCCTGCAGAGCCAGAGGGGTGGTACTGCCCGAGACCATGGGTATCCACCTCTTGCATCAGTGTGACCTAGATGTGAGACACGATGTCAAAGGAGCTTTAGATTTGACTGCCCCTCTGGATTTCAGACTTGTATGGGACTTGTAGCCTCTTTGTTTTGGCCAATTTCTCCCATTTGCAATGGCTGTGTTTACCCAATCCCTGTATCCCTGTACCCCATTGTATCTAGGAAGTAACTAACTTTATTTTGATTTTACAAGTTCATAGGTGGAAGGGACTTGCCTTGTCTCAGATGAGACTTTGGACTATGGACTGTTGAGTTAATCCTAAAAAGGGTCGACACTTTGGGGGACTGTTGGGAAGGCATGGCTGGTTCTGAAACATGAAGATATGAGATTTGGGAGGGGCTGGGGTGAAATGATATGGTTTGGTTCTGTGTCCCCACCCAAATCTCATCTTGTAGCTCCCATAATTTCTATATGTTGTGGGAGAGACCTGATGGGAGAAGATTGAATCATGGGGACAGGTCTTTCCCATGCTGTTCTCATAATAGTGAATGGGTCTCATGAGATCTACGGGCATTAAAAACATGAGTTTCTCTGCACAAGTTCTTTTTTACCTGCTGCCATCCACATGAGATGTGACTTGCTCCTTCTTGTCATGATTGTGAGGCCTCTTCAGCCATGTGGAACTGTATGTCCAATAAACTTCTTTCTTTTTTAAGTTGCCCAGTAATGGGCATGTCTTTATCAGCAGTGTTAAAATGGACTAATAGAATCACTCTATCAAATGAAATAATATTTATTCCTTTACCACTGACAACTCTCTCTTGGCTCTTCTACTCAATCATGTAACTGATAGATGCTTGGCTTTTTGTTTTTGTTGTTTAACGTGATAGTTATAGCTTACTTTATGAATTTCTGTTCTTCTTTTAATTTTGCAACAATTTTACTATTTCTCCTTACATGTTTATAAGTCATACAGAAACTCCTTCTCATCTACCCTGACCCCAGAATATTAAAACTTTCCAGAGTTTCTGGATTAATTTCATTATATGGACATGATTCCTTGAGATAGGAAAAACTTATTGGATTGTGACATTAGACTTATAGGAATCTAAGATCTTACAAAATATAAAGCTTTACTAGTAATTTCATGAACTCAGGTAATCATTAGGCATAGGCAAATCACATAATTATTTAGATCTCTTAATCTGATTCTTTAGATCCCTCATTCTGTCATTCCCTTGCCCAGGCAGATAGATGAGACTTCTAGAGAGGTATGCCAACACTTTATTTACTTGGAGATACCTGTCTCAATTACCAAATATCTTACTTTTTATGCGGAGAGTTACATATGTGGTAAATACGACATTTTCCAGGGAGCCCCATAAATCCATAGCCTTCTACTTTGTTAACCATAAGTAATTCTAAATGACCAAGTACATTCTGCTAAAAACATTTCTGTGATACATAATCACTCTCCTGCTAGCAAAAAAAAAACATTCAAATTGTTTGTCAGGAGCTGTCATTAGTATGTTTATATAAGCAAACTGGGCTTCCTTCCTTCTTTGGATCCTGGCAGGTCCTCTCAGTAATCAAAAAGAATCAAAAACCCTTTCCTTCCCAATTTGCTCTGGCCTTGGTCAACATCTTAGTGCCAGATATTGCTGGTGTATTATCATTATTGGCTTACAATGTTTTCTGCAATGTTTCACTTAAGCCAACTAATACTCTGACCTTGATTTGAACCATCCAATAAAGAGTAGGAATTTCCTCCACAAAGCATGTTACTCATTAACGTCTTCCTTTACAGATCTGTTGATGTTCATTCACAAACTCAATTACATTTTTCCTCCCCCAATCTCAATTATTTGCATCATTTTCCATGGGCTTATGGGAGTATTTAATTAAATGCGTATTTTTTCTTCTCAAATCAAATTTTCTGAAAAAATGTGTTTCTATGAACTGTATTTTAGGTATATTCCATGTTGGTACAAATACTAATTTTCAGGGGTCATTATGTCAAAGAGCCCATTCACATCCCATGGCCCACACATGTCAGAGGATTGTTCTTTATCCAACCACTTTCTATGATTTCCACACATGGGAGATAAACTTCTTTTTCATCCATATTTCCAGGGTTGTCAGAGAACAACATTAAAGGCCGCAGTGTTCAGTGAAACCTTGCCATCACTTAGACTAAGCACGTTTTTTCCATAATTTTACTTCTTGAGCTTGCTTGCTCTTTTCTTTCTTTCTTTCTCTCTTTCTTTCTTTCTTTCTCTCTTTCTCTCTTTCTTTCTTTCTTTCTTTCTTTCTTTCTTTCTTTCTTTCTTTCTTTCTCTCTTTCTCTCTTTCTCTCTTTCTCTCTTTCTCTCTTTCTTTCTTTTTGACAGAGCTTCACTCTTGTCACTCAGCTGGAGTGCAATGGCACAATCTTGGCTCACTGCAAACTTTACCTCCAAGGTTCAAGCAATTATCCTGCCTCAGCCTCCCGAGTAGTATTGTGGGAAGTCAGGGACCCTGAATGGAGGTACTGGATGAAGCCATGGCAGAAGAACATAAATTGTGAAGATTTCATGGACACTTATCACTTCCCCAATTAATACTCTTGTGATTCCCTATACCTGTCTTTACTTTAATCTCTTAATTCTGTCATCTTCATAAACTGAGGATGAATGTTGCCTCAGGACCCTGTGATGATTGCATAAACTGCACAAATTGTTTGTAGAGCATGTGTATTTGAACAATATGAAATCTGGACACCTTAAGAACAATATAACAGCGATTTTCAGGGAACAAGGGAGATAACATTAAAGTCTGGCTGTCTGCGGGCCGGGCAGGACAGAGCCATATTTCTCTTATTACCGAAAATGGGTAAGACAAATATCACTGAATTATTTCCCCAGTAAGGGATATTAATAATTAACAGCCCTGGGACAAGAATGCATTCCCAGAGGAGGCCTCTGAAATGGCCGCTCTGGGGGTATCTACCTTATCAGATGTAGATAGGGATGAAACACACCCTAGTCTCCTGCAGCACCCCCAGGCTTGCTAAGATTAGGAAATTCCAGCCTGGCAAATTCTAGTCAGACCAGTTCTCTGCTCTTGAACCTTGTTTATCAATTACAATGAGTGCATAATGGAACATGGAAGTTCATTAGGGATTCTAGTTTTCCCTTGACCTTGTGATCTCGCCCTGACCTCCTGCCTTGTGATCTTTTGTCTCCCTTGAAGCATGTGATCTCTGTGACCCACTCCCTATTCGTACACTCCCTACCTTTTGAAAATTGCTAATAAAAACTTGCTGGTTTTACCACTTGGGGGGCATCATAGAACCTGCTGACATGTGACATCTCCCCGGGACACCCAGTTTTAAAATTTCTCTCTTTTGTACTTTTTTCCTTTATTTCTCAGACTAACTGACACTCAGGGAAATAGAAAAGAACCCACGTTGAATATTGCGAGTGGGTTTCCCCCATTAGAGTATCTGGGATTACAAGCACCTGCCACCAAGCCTGGCTAATTTTTGTATTTTTAGTAGAGATGGGGTTTCTCCATGTTGACCAGGCTTGTCTCAAACTCTTGACCTCAGATGATCCTCACTCCTTGACCTCCCTAAGTGCTGGGATTACAGGTGTGAGCCACCACGCCTGGCCTTGAGCTTGTTTCTTTATTAATTCCTGCAAGTCAACATTAAAGACATAATATCCCAGAGTGATTAATATATCCAATAGTCCTTCTTGACTGAAGGTACAAAGTTAATCCTAGTGTTGTTAATAAGAATGGAAGTCATCATTTATTAAATGTCTTCAGTTCAAGCATTGTCTTAAACCAAACTGATTTCCTACTACAACTAAGTCCTCTAAAAACAGCTTCCTCTAGTGTCCCTGTTTGAAGCAGCAAGTCATTTTTATCATAGTAATGGGCCTCCTGGAACACTACCTCAGTTATATTCAATATTGCATGACCAAATCCTGTAATTCTTTTGAAACACCTGGCAACAGGTCCATAGCTGCTTAACATGCCACTCATGTTATTCATATTATGTGCTAATTAAATGTGTCTAGTTTGAAAGCATTGTCTATACCTCCAAATAATATGCTTCATGAAATTCTCCATTAGGTATATTCTAGTTCCAGATACTGTTTTATCTGGCTGTGCCATAGGCTTCCCTTAAATGTTCTATATGTTCCTCTTGAGGGAATCATTTATAATTTTTAAGCATTAAATCAAACATAAAATCACATTCTCTGAGGCTTTCTATGTTTTAGTTTCATATTCTTTAAATTAATTCTATTTACATTCACACTTACATTCACACTGATATGTTCAAAGCAACAGATCAGATCAAGTTGTGACATACCAGACAGGAAGCCACTATCTGCTTTCTCTCATAACCAGGGAACTGTCTTAGCAATGTATCACTTTGATTTATGGCCATATAGGGTGCAGAAATTATACTGTACAGCATCCTCTGCTCTGTATAATTCATTGGTAGTTTCTCTGGAGAAAAATAATCTAGAATGGTAAACAAAGCCTAGAAATTGAGTGATAATTGTAGTCAACTACACATAGCTGAGTCATCGGGGGCACTTTGTCATTTGTTTTATTCAAATTATACAGGTAGAACATCCAAATCAGTAGGAGTCCAATTTCCCTTTTCTGCAGTAAGTAGGCCAAGAGATTTTCACCAACAAAGCCCATTTGTTTGGATGACAATAGCAAAAGATAGTTAAGTATGATATCCTCACTCTGAGCTGTTTGCATGAAAATATTGTAATGGGTTCCCTCCATGGTAATGTAATCTACTTATAAATACCTTTCCCATCTGCTGTGATTTTACCCTATTTGCAAACACTTCCTCCCAATATCAGGCTGTATAACTCATCATGCATAATGTTTGCCTGCAAAACCAATAACAAGAACCTTACTAGCACACCCAAACAAATGTTTGGGTTTTATTTGTTTGTTTAACTTTTATTTTAACTTCAAGCGTACATGTGCAGATTTGTTACATACATAAACTTGTGTCATGGGGGTTTGCTGTCAAACAAATGTTATAAGTGATAGACAAAGGACCTCAGAAGTCTCTCCTCTGCTTGATAATGGAACTGTCTTCACCTTTAGCTCTAATTTGGTTACATGGGAAGGAACTTTTGATACACCACAAATTACCTTTCAGAAAAGGCACAGTCAAATTAAATGACACAAATATCATGTCTTTGGTATTGTATAAGCTCCTCTGGTGCACACAAATTTAAAACTGGGTTTGGGACCACCATTAGAGGCCAAATAAATGTATTAGAGGTGGGAAAGATATAAAGTTATATTATTACATTCTCCTTCACTCCCTCATTACTACTTCTTGATTTTAGTAAGGCACAGTGGATTTTGTGATTTACTTCTCCTATTAGTCTCAGGACGCAATGGTTTCACTCAATGAACCCTTAATAATTTTTGAGTAAGAGGCCTTGCTTTTCATTTTTCACTGGGTTACAGAAGTTATGTAGCTGGTCCTTCCTGTTGACATTGGCTGTGCCATTCAGTGCAATAGCATGTGTCTTTCAAAAGGATTATAGCAAACAGCTGCCACAGGTGTATTTTGAGTCAAAATCCTGCGGAGTCTACATTGGTGGTCCCATTTAACTTTTCCTAAAGGGCTCCAGTTTGGGTATGCTCTAGTATCATCTTACCAGTTGGATGTAATCATAAGGGCCTAATGTTATTGCCTGTGCTACCACCTACCACAATACTTTTCGTGCTTATTTCTGCTCAGTACCTGTAGTGAGTTAAATTGTGCTCTTCTAAAATTATTCTTCATTCAGAACCTCAGAAGGTGACCTTCTTTAGAAATTTGCACATATAATTAGTTAAGATGAGTTCCTACTAGATTAAGGAGGGTCCTAATTCCAATGACTGAAGGTGTTTTTATAAGAAGAGAGGACACACAGAAAAGAGATTGAAAACGAAAGCAGAAATTGGAGTAATAAATCTCTAAGTAATAAAGCTCCCAAAATGTGTAGGAGAGAGTAGAATCTAGGAAGGGGCAATAAAAGATTTTTTTCTGTGGCTTTTCAAGGTCGCATGACCCTACTGACTCCTTGGCTTCAGACTTCTAGCCTCCAGAACTGTGAAATAATAAATTTCAGTTGTTTTAAGCTACCCAGTTTGTGGTAATTTGTTCTAGCAGCCCTAGGAAAGTACTACAATACTGTATTCACGTTCTGAACTCTTTCCAGTTATTTTGTGAGTACGGGTAGACAAGATTCTTAGAACAGTCTTGACAGTCTCTGAGTTTATTGCTTATTGGTGGGTCCTATGAAAGATAAATTACTTTTCACAGTTTAAGGAATGTCCTAAGTTGATCTGTACTAATTTCCAGTAATTAATTTGCACCTTGGGCTGTGCCTTAAATTCTAGGTGGATTTATCAGCAAGCTTCTATTTGTAATATGGATGATTATGGTCCTTAACTCCTCTCCTAATTTTTGCTCTGAGAAGAAAATTATCATTGTACCATGAAAGTAGTGTATGAACTCTATCTTTTATGTTGTTCTTTACCAGATTATGGCAATGTGAAAACGAATTTTTTAAAATCCATGATAAGATCGTAAACATATACTTGTTTCTATTCTGCAAAGCTTAAAATTTTGCCTACTTGAAATTAAAAAAAAAAAAAAAAAATCTTAGGCCCCTGAGATTGGTTTAAATCTCTGTTGTAGCTATCCCAAAATTCTTAATAATTTTTGAGTAAGTATCCATGCATTTTCATTTTATACTCAGCTCTATGAATTATGTAGTTAATCTTGATAACATATCAGAGCCTCTTGTCTACTTTATTTTCTGTACATTCTTCATCATATCAAGTACAGATGAAGCATGCAAATGAACCACCTTGATACTCTACTGTAAATGTCCAGCGGCTACCTACTTATTGACCAGTTAGAACTACACAAAGGAAGTTAATGTAGGGAGGGTAACTTCCTTCTGAACCATTTTCTTAATTACAACAGTAGTCTCTTATTGCCCCCTTGGAATTCTGCATTGCTTAATGTTTACTACTGTGGAGAGCTTGAGCAATTCCAAAGGATCCCATTTGTCATGGCTAATTAAAATTTGGTGAAGTGTGAGCGTAGTCATCATCCTCTGTGGAAAACACAAAGACAACAATGTCCCATTCATATTGAATGACAATTGTAATTTTGTATTTACGTAAAGGTAGCACAAGCAGGTAATATTCTCTCCAACCACACATTCCAACCTGTAACTTCATCGTTACCTTGGTTTCCTCCTTGATGTTCTCTCCATGCACTCCAGGTTTCGCTTAGAGATGTGTGAGGCTCTTTCCTACCTTCTATAAGGCCTACTGTAAATTTTGCTCTACATCCTACCAATTATAAGAAACTTTGAATACTACCCCAGGTAACTTTGTTCAAATTATTATATATGGCCTCAGATCCATGACTGGGACTGGAATGAACAGACCTCAGTTCTTTATTTAATTGTTTTCAGATTCTATGGCTTTAATTAAGGCAGGAAACGCAGCCCCCTGTTCAAGTATATTCTGTTCTATATCACCATCCTCATAATTGAGTTGGAACCCTTTCAGCCATAATAAATAAAGCAAATTTTCTAGATTATTTAAGGGATTGGTGGGGGCTACAGTACTCCTCCCCTCTGATTCAAAAGTTGGTAATGTGCTTTTTACTTTCTTATTGAAAATTCTATCAAGGCTTAGTTTTAAAATCCTATTTATCTTTTCTTGAAAAGTAAATTAATTCAAGTGAGCTGCATTTCTATTTTCTCTTCTTTTAATTTCTCCCTGTTGTGCACATGATATAAATATTTTTCTCCATATAATCCCATGTATAGTAACTAAACCTGTATATTTGTCACTGTTCTATGAATATATATATTTGGCCCTCAATGTTATATAAGTCTTGTAAGACAGAGAAGCATGAGCTTATCCCATTCACTCTAACTCTTATTATTTGTATCAATAGCATTAAGTAAGGTGTTTTCTCTCTGGAAAATGTAAAGCCTGTCAACATTTACACTTGTATCATTCCTATCATGTGAAAAGGGGAATCCAATTGGCAATTTGGAGAGGAGTTGTAGCAGTTACCCTTCTCAGCATAGGCCTGACAAATCTCACCTTAACAACTGCAACAGATATGCTGTCACAGTATTTGGAAGTGTTTTCTCAAAAGTTTACAGCCACTTAATGATTAGTCATGAAAATGAATAGTGCTTTGCATCAGATAATAATAGAATTGCAACATGTCCTCCATCATTAATTTGAAGAATCCATGCCAATGTTAATTCACCAGTCTTCTGTTAGTGAATATTCTGTGCTTTAATAAAATATAGTTTTCACTCATCAACTGACCTTGGACTCCAGTTACATAAATAATTTGTTCAATAATCGATATTCTGAGTAATTTCTAACGATACAAGAAATTTCTCCAAGAAACCAGGAGGAATAAGAAGGTTTTCCAGTGAATAAAATGTAATCTCGCAGGTTTTTCTCCCACTATCATCTCCTCCTATTAAAAACTAACTCATTAAAAGGTTAACTTTTACAGGTATACTAGCAAGAGTCAGTCAATGGGATTTTCACCCAATTTCCCTTTGTCCATTTACTCCCTGGACCTGTACTCCCAGACTGTATTCTATGGCCCCCAGATTTCAATGATAAGACTTATCTCCCTTAACCTACCTCAAAGAATCCAATACCTCATACCAAAAATGTATAGCCAACTACTCTGAGAACAAATTTTCATATTTTTTCATTATCTCCTTTTGAAAAGGAGCACAAGGTAGAAAAAGGAAACATTCACTATTTTGGTGTGTGGGTCTAAAAGACAATCCTGCTCACAGTGCCAATCTGAACCCACAAAAAGCATTGTATTGTCAAATCAGACTCAGATTGAAGATGTTGCTTGGTATCATGCTTTCTGAATAATTTCAAAGATAAAATAATCAAGTACGAGTTAAGTGGGGAGAGACCTGGGTCCTCTCATCTTCATTGAATGTGGTCTGGTACAAGTTTCTAGATTTGGTTTTTAAGTAAAATGTACAGTTGCTTTACTTACTCAGGTGTATTCTCAGTTACAAACTATATCCTTTTATACTAAGAGACCAACACAGCTAACATGACATTTTCTTGGGAATCATCACCCTACATTTATTGATTCCTGGCTTATTTTTCATAAGCAATTTTAGACAACTCTGCATGGTCTGCTAAAAACATTTTATGAAGAATGATTCTTTTGCTACCAAAAACTATTTATTTTATTTTCCAAGAGACTTGCATTAATATGTTTACAAAAAAAAAAATTAAACCAGAACACCTGCCTTCTTTATTTCCCAGGGGTTTTCCTTCACACCTGCCCCCATCAGAGGAGAAAACTGATTAGGAGGTTCCACCCCTTTCCACACCATTCTTGAATCTATTCTACAGAATTCACTCACATGGTCTAGCAATGTGTTTAAGGTAGAATATTCTTTTTCTATCCATATTTGTTATGTGTTAAATTTACATCATTATATATTGACTAGACATTATATATTCCTTCTTAAACATTAGTCGTAATGAATCTAAAAACTGAATTGATTTCAACCAATAAGTTTATCTTTAATTTCTGTACTCAACATTCTTGTCCTCAATATTTCTATTGTTACTGTTACAGTTACGAAATCATCTTCATGAAATCACAGTTAGACCAGTGCATTAATTTAAAACAATAGCTTCCTTTTTCGATAACTTAACTTCTTCAAACTTTTCTTCACTGTCCTATAATGATAATTACTCTAAAATGACACTGTGATCATTGAAACTTTATTTAATAATTTACTCTCTGCCAATTTCACAAATAAATATTTGATTCACAGTTGTTATTTCTTCTTCAAGATACATCAAATAATCCACCTTTACAAAAAGCAATTTATTGTTTCACAAATGTGCTTTATTATTTCACCTATTCAGTCTTTTAAACATTTTGTTCCACCCTTGGTCACTAAATAAATTTCTATCTACTAAACATGACTGACTTAGCAAAACTATAGCCTTAGTTTCATGCATGTCTCCATCAATTTTGGAATTGCTTTTATACACTAAACTGCAGTGGGAGAAAGACACACAACCAAATTGTGCTGATTGTTATCTCTTTAAAATCACAACCTTGAAAAGCAAATGTGCGTTTCATGCAGGCAAACAAGCCCACTTTTCTTTCGTTAGCCATTGCCTTCTCCCTCTCATGTAAGATTAACTTATGGATTCTTTTCTCATTTCGCACCCCTCACATACTTTTCTTCAATCTCAGTGCCAGCTAATGACCTTGTTTCCTTTGTCAATAAATAAATGAATAGATAGATAAATAGCAATCAAGAGGAAAGGTTTGCAGAATCCTACTACCACATATACTTAATGCCAGTATCTAAAATTACATGCTACTCATCCTGCATATTAATAGAGCAGGGTTTTTTCTCTTGTACCATGAACAAACTGAAACAGATAATTCTATGTTTAGGATGGGGTGTGGAAAAGTTGTCTTGTATGTTGCAGGATGTTTAGCAACATCCCTGGCCTCTCCCATTCGATGCTATTAGTAACTCCATTCACAAGTTGTGACAACAGAAAACGTCTCCAAACATTGCCAATTGGCTCCTTGCAGAGTGAAATCTCTCCTTAAAGAAAACCACTGCCAGAAATGAAATGTTTATACACCTACCTCAAGCTTATGCTTTTGCTTGTTCATCAACTCTTTCTGACTACACAGGCTATACACAGACACTTTTCAATACTTACCCCTCTTATACATAATCAAATTTTCCTCATTATTGGGTCATTTCATGATCATACAAATATGCTGTTACTTCTGTCATATTAGAAAATAAAAGCAAATAAGCAACCGGTATTCTTCATTTTCCCCATTTTCATTGTCAGATACCCCCAGGGAATTTGATGCCTTTTTCACCAAAACTCTTTAAAAGGATAATTTATACTCACTGTGTCATTTGTTCCTTGCATTTTCCCTTTAATCATTTACCTTCCATACAGATTTTTGCTCCCCAGTACTCTAATTAAACCTGTCCTCCATCTTGTTAATCTTATAGTTATTTTTCTCACCTTACTTGATTTATCAGCAGCATTTGAAGTAGATTATTCTCATAATATTATCTTCATTTGACTTCCTGGTTTTATATTATGTGTATACTTCTCTCTCTTTCTCTCTCTCTCTCTCCCTCCCACTCTCTCTCTCTCTATCTCTATCTCCCTCTCTCTCTCTCTTTTAGTGTTTTTTCTGTTCCTCAGACTCAATGTTGGAATACTCCAGGTCTCAGTATTGTATTTCCCCCCATCCTCATCTTTCTCTGCACTTCTTTCCTTGTTTATCTCATCCAATCTCATGGCTTTACATACAGTGTAAATGCTAATGACTCCCAAATTTATATTTCCATGCCATATCTCTATCCCGAATTCCACACTCATAAATTCAATTGCATTTTTTACACTTCCACCTGAATGTTGTGATGATAATGGGTCTATTTTTCCTGAGAGCCATTCCTCACTCTGCCCAGCTCAATTCATAAGACAGAGGGGATGAACACTGTGGATTATGTATCGCAGATTTTCTGAAAATTGTCTTCCAGGTAGGCTCAAACAATAGGAGACACATGTAGAAAGATGAAAGGCAGGAGCAAGGAGAAATCTAGATATTGTCTCAATTTCTCCCTGTCATCCCTAATAACAGTTGCATTTTTCACAGGATCCTGCTCCTTTTACATAGGCGCACTGTATTTCCAACTTTCTCCAGATATCCCTCCCTGCAGCTCCAGTAGTACAGCCTCCTATCCTTGTTTTCCAAGGGAAGGTGGTGGTAGCCTCCCACTGTTGCTAAATTGTAGGCTGCTTCACTGAATTAAAATAGTTTTAATTTTTTAAAACTATTTCTACCATCAATTACCTGTATCAATTTCCTTTGTTTTAAATTCTCAATGATTTCAATTTTCTCGGCTAGTTTCTGATTACTTCAGATACCTAACAGAAATCTCAAAGTAAGTATGACTCAAGAGAAATTGCTGATTTCCATCTCCCAGTCACTACCAAACCTGTTTATGCTTATCCATTTCATTTGATGGCAAGACCTTCCTCTGGTTGCTTAAACTCAAAGGCTTTACAATATCTAGAATCTACTACACTTCTGTTCTATTACTACAATATCTAGAATCTGCTACTTCTGTTCCATTACTACTGTTTTCCTCTTGGATAAAGTCAACATCTAAACAGGAGACTTTTCCTAAAAGTATCCCCTTACAGTCAGTTACTAATACAATATCCACAGTCATCCTTTTTATATAAAAGATCATGTCTCTTCTCTTCTTAGGACCTATAGTGACCCTCTATTTATAGTGACAGTAAAATTCTAAGGCAGTGTGAGGTTTAAAATACCCTGTAAATATGTACAATTATTATGTGTTATTTAAATATAACATATGTTTTTAAAAATTGAAAACATATATTAAGGCCCAAATTACTTCTGTGTGCTCATCATTAACTCCCCTTCTTCACTCAACGCCAGTCATACTGGTTTCCTTGAACCCCTTCAAACAAGCCAGATATGGGGCTGTCTTGGGTCTTTGCACTACCTTTTCCCTTTGCCTGGGTTCCCTTTTTCAGTTATCTACATGTTTAATCCCTCATCATGTTTAAATTTTTGCATAAATGCTATCTTTTCAGTGATGCTTTCTATGGCCTCCTTACTTGGCATCTCAACCTGTTTCTTGGACCAGTATTAGAAAACAAATATAGAGAGATTAACGCAATAGATATGGCCCTGCCCTCATAGTACTAGCAATCTACAGGGACACAAAATAGCATGCAAAAAAGTATTTGAATTATCTTCAGCACCTTTCTAAAGAAAAAAAGCTACTTGAAAACTTACATTTAGAAGTGCTCAATATGAGTCAATACATAATGTCACCACCTAAAGTAACAAGACTTTAGACTGCATCTGCTGTATATTTAGAATGAGACTCATTACAATATGAAGTCACATACTCATTTGATACTATAATGACAGAACTGAATTTTAATCAGTTATACCAAACGCTAGCTACTCTGAATCTCTACATCTCAATGTTCTCACCAGAAAAATCGAGCTAATAATAATACCAGCTTCTTAAAGTTATTTAAAAGATAAATGAGATAAAATATGTAATGCTCATAGCCCATTTAGAAAGGCAAAATATAAGGTATAGTACACAGAAACCACTGACCATTGATAATTCTGAAACACTACAGGTCAGTTTGAATGAACCATATACTAAAGGTTGGAGAAGTTATTTGATTAAACTCTGCCTTTGTTTCCTGGGAAGAACACCTAGATTAATCATTTTGTGTAATCCCAACCTCTCCCTTCTTGGGAGTGGGGTTGGGGAAAACAGTTTTCATCATCTATGGTCTTAAGTTTCCTCATGCTATATTTTCTCATTGTTAAGACAATACCACTTATTTTAGTTTATTGTTACAATAGTATTTCATTTTTTCTAACAACTTGGTATTAGTCAAGATGGGATATAATAAGAAATGATTCTTGAAATCTTCATGGGTGCCATAGGAAGTTTTAAGAACACAACTTGAAAGTGAATTGCATGACTTGGCTCCATATTTCACTGGCCACTCCTCATACACTAAGCCTCAACATAACTGTGCATATCATTGTTAGTACAATTCACATGCCATATAACCAAGACACAATCTTGAACTTTTCCTTTCCTTTACACACCACCTACTTAGTCATCAATTTTGATTCAATCTACTCCACTAAATAGCTTTGACTTCCATTCACATACCAGTTTATATTAGTGCTATAGACTCCTATTTTACCCCCTTCATATAAATCCCCTTAAAACACCCAATAACTTCTATTGTTTCATCCAAAAGCTCAAATTCCTTTAATACAAAGTGTTATATGAACTGACACCCTATATACTCTGTGTCCTAATCTCTCATCTTTCATTTATTTGGGTAACGCCTGACTCATGTAACAAAAATGTATTTATCTCAGATTATATTCACTCCCTTACTTGCTATGCTCTCCCAACTGTCCCTGTATTTTTAATTAAATAGTAATTGCCACATTTTATTTTATATGCTTATGTTACCATTTATATATATATTTACTTCATACTCTGCTTTTAGAAGGCATACATTGTGATAATTGCTACATCCAAAAAAAAAATAAAATTGGAAGAATACTCAAAACTAACTCAAAGGAATAATTTTAATTTCAGTTAATTATGGCCTTTATCATTTCAAGGTTTTTATATGTCTCTGCTTTTATGAAATCTAGACTAGCTTTTTCCACTTTTATTTCTACAATCATAGGGTCTATTGTATATTTTCTCTTGTAGTTGATTATAGAAGAGATTGAAATGAGTTAGGAAATGTACTTGAAACCAATAATGAACACACTTTACAGGATTTCAAAATCTAAAAGTATCATAAGCTAACTTCAGGGAAGAGTAATAAGTATTGGTGTCATTTTTTTCCTTTTAGTAGATTAGTTGAGTAGGTAAATTGAACATGGACTATGTGTCAGAATTTTTTTTTTCCAAATTATGTTCTTAAAAATATAGTAAAACATATACTAGATTGGTTTGTTAATAAGAAACAATATTTGAATTGAGATCCTGAAGAAAAATAAATTAATCATACAAAAATGTATTACTAAATATTTGCATTTTCTAGAGATGTATTCTTAAGTATGTAGGTATAAAATTACATTCTGAGATACGTTTTTAAAATAATTTGTCAAGAAAAGAACGGAGATGCTTTAAGCAGGAACAACAAAATCATAATTGTTGAATATATGTGATGGTTGTATGTTAATGTATTGATTATTTTGTGTGGGCAGGAAAACATGATAATAAAATCAAATTACAAAAAAAAAAAAATCTCTGGCTTTTTAAACAGCTTATTACATTGTTTATAACAGTGTTTGTAGTGCTATGATTGGTCAGAGCCAGAGACTTTATAACATTTAATAAAACAAGTCTCTCTGGAAGCTCATGGGAGTTCTTTTACGGAAGCAAAGACCTATATTAAATGGATTGAATATTTAAAGAGTAATTATCTTGAGTAATATGTTTATTTATATTTCTAATTATGCATTATCTTTTTTGGTTATCTTTAAAATATATTCAGCTTATGCAAATATGATATGCATCATAACCTAGGATCTATAGTGTGAATTTCTTATATACATATAATAACATAACTTTAAAAAGAAAGAATCAAACCATACTTACAGGTTGGATCCTTCTAGAAAAGAGTTATTTACCTGAATGTTTATTTTTGTCTTACATCTTCATCAGTTAAAACCAACAGTTACAATACAAATGAAAGTTAAAAAATAATATTATTAAGGTGAAATTTCAATGTGCTTAGTAATAAATAATGGGAATAAGAATTATCCAGTATGTACTGAATGCTACAAGAATTATATAAGTCTAATGAGCATGATGACTTTGAACTTAAGTAAATTTTATGTGTTTAACTATTTTTTATGGTTTATAGATTTAGGACTTCTGAATAGATTTTTTTTTTTTTTTTTTTTTGCTGTTATGGGATATTATGAATTCATCTCAGTAGACTTTTGCTTACAAGACATAGCATTAATTTATTCTATTGAATTTTTTTTTTTTAATTTTCCTAAAAATGTGTAAGCTCTGATTTCTTGGACTAAAAGATATCTATTTACATAGTGAAAGGCCAGACCTTATAAAGATCCTGCCAGTATTCAATCCTATTCTTGTTTTTTTGTTTCAACGTGTTGCTAGTTATCTTATCTCAGTGTATTGTATTTATATAATTTCATATTTGATTAAAATACCTAACCTATGAGACATATTAACATAAGCAACACATGTAAGCACACAACCCAATTTAAACAGAAGAACAGCATCAATAATTTTGCAGTTATCTTTCACTCTTTTTCAGCCACACAGAGGCAACTACACTCTTAATTTTGTGTTTAGAGTCCTCTCTTAATAGACTGATTGTACATGGTTAAAGGTCTATCTTTACATCAAGAGAGTCTGTGTTTGGATCTTGTTCCCCCCACTTATGACCCTTTTGAATTTATTCTTAAGCTTTATCCCTCCTTCCTTTATGGAAATTTGAGTATTTTAGGAAAAGTTTTAAAAAATAGAAACTTTAAAGTAGACTGATAAAATCTAATGTTTTTAGATACAGAAGTGAGAAGCTGAATACGAGTGAAGCATGATAGACTGTGGGAAGAACAGAATTTCTTGTGTGTGACTGCTCATTCAATAGGCTCTATTTTTTAAAGACCTGAACAGGTTATAGCTATTGGTTATCTACAAGCAGAATTCTCAAATATGAAAATGAAAGTCTGACAAATAAGATATTAATGCCATTTTCACTTAAAAAATAGAACAAACGAAAGAGAGAAATAAAAGCAGTAGCTCAGTAAAGAACATCCTCTATTTGCCTTACACATAAGCCATTTCAGAGGCCATATCTGCAAAACCAGGAAGAAACTGCTAAGTGTTAAAACATTTCAACCAATCACTTTAAGAAAGGCAGAGAAAGCAAATCACTCTAGCGGATAAAACAGGTGAGACTGAAGTTGCTATAGTTGTCATCTTTTTAAAAATAATCTATTTGTTTTGAAGAAAATTGCAATAGGAAGGTGTTTTCATTTTTAAATATATCTCTCTTCAGATACTATTTAATACTCAATGTGCTAATAATGTCAAAAATTGTTAAATGCATATATGTCTGTATTTCAAATAGGATAGTTTGTCAAGTCAGGTTTTCCAAGCAGCTGACACTATGCAATTATAAGTTGCTCAAAAGATTATGAGAGGAATATTATTTAAAGATTAAGAAGAGAAAGCAGATCTAAGTGCAGGGAGTCTTCAGTGATGCAAGCCTGGCCTCTGTCAAAGGAGAGGGACAAGGAAGAAAGATGAAAGTGAAAGAGTCACAGCCTGAAGCACAGTTTAGGAAATTTTGGCCAGGACAGTAGGAGTCTCCAGTCCAAAGTCTTCTGTTGGAAGATTATCACAAATCTTAAAAATGACTTTCATCGAAACTCCCAGTATGCTCAGACATTGCCCAGGTACAGACTGAGAAAATACGGCCTGAGTGCAAAGACAGTCATAGGACCAGAAAAACAGTAGCTGGAGCTTCCTGTCATCCATGCTCACTGAAGCAAGAGTTGTGAGTGATGACCACATATATCAAATGTTTCTATGAAACAAACAAACAAACAAAAAAACCCAACCAAGTGAAACTCCAAAATGATAACCTTTAATGCTTATTAGATGACATAAGTGTTAGATTGGATATTTTATTTAATATTTAATCATTATATATGCACATATTTATTGGCATGTGAGCTTAATTTCTGTTTTTAAATTCAGAATGCTTCAATAATAACATTGCATTTTATGTAATTCTGATTTTCTTTTTTAAAATCAGCTCAAAAGGAGAAGCTAAAATATTCAGCTTTAATTTCACCAGTAGATTTTTAATGTTTTGTAATCATAATGTTTAATTTGTTCTGTTCTTAGAACTTTAATTATGAAGCTAAATTGTACTAATACCCATTAGGTACTTCTTAATTGAAGGCACATCATATGTCTGATGTGGCAGTACTAATTGGTGTAATTAAATTCTAATATGCTTCAGTAGCCTAATTTTTAAAAGTGAATAAAAAGCTGATAGAAATAAGTCAGTTCTTGAAGCTGCATAGTTGTATAATACATACACGTGTTTGCATTTGTAACATGAACATTTATTCAGAACAGACAACTCATTAATTTATTTCAAAATAATTTCACCTGATAACTTGAAATAGAGAATAAAACAAATCGGTCAGGTAAATATACATGTGACTTAAAAAGAAACAGCCGTATAGTTTAGCCACAAGGACAATGTTTTTCTCTTTTACAAATTCTTAGTTAGGTCAAATTCTCCGAAAGTCACTACATATCTTTACTGTGATGTGTTTTGGGTGAAGTTACAACCTATTTGCAAATCATATCACTGGTTTGTCCGAGCAGAGGTAGATCAGAGGTAAGCTTCTGTGCTGCTAAAACAGTCTCCTAAAAATAGCGAGAAAATAATTTTTACATGTTCAAAAATACTCATTTATTTATATTCCTAAATTTTCTTTTATTCAATATAGCATAGATAATTTAAAAATAAGTAGAATATTTTATTATATATATTTTATTTTTATACTTCTAGTTAAATTAATAGTGGAACATTATATATCTATTAAATGTTTTAAATTACATGAAATTAAAATATCAAAGTTAATTATGTTATAATTTTTAAATTTCAGAAACCTTCTTTAAAATTCTTACTGTTTTATTTAAAAAAATCATATAGAAATTGTGTTCAGATATAAACTGTGACTCTGAGCACAAATCCCAATGCTATTGCCAATTTAATTCCAATTTTTGTGTTCACAAACAAAATGTAGTTTGTCTTTTATTGAGTTTTAGAAATCTGTAAGATTTACGTATTTGGATATACATTCAGGTCTAGCTTCATGTTCCTGTGACCTGTGTGGTCACACAAGGACCCATGCACATAACGACCTCATACTTGGTCTAATGCCCTGCTGTTGACATCTTGAAGTGCTTAACACTTTGAACGAGGCACAACTTCCATTTCATTTTGCACTGGGCCCTACAAATTACATAGACAGTCATATATGAGTCCATTATTTTCCTACCACCAGACATTTTAATGTACTGAAGAGATAAAAAACTAATGATTAGAAGTTTTAAAAGAATATTTTAAAGAATGTTTGTTTGTTTGTTTGTTAATCCTAGATGTCTCAAGCTTGCCTTCCATTAGATAATGCAGTAAGGAACCCCCAGTTTACAACACAGGGCAGACAAGAAGACAACCAATTCAATGGGATCTATGTCCTGTGCAGTCACCACCAGCTGAGCCTTCTTTTTCTCCACTAAGGTGGTGACAGTGTTAACTCCCGTTAGAAGGAAAGGTGATCTCTTAGTGGGGATGTCGCTTTTGCTTTCTTCTCAGTCCAGGCCAACAGTCTCTGCTGCTTCTCTTGCTGTTTCTCTGGTCTGTACTTGCCAGTCAGCTTACCCCATCGAAGAGCTGTTTGGTGGTCCAAGGCCCTGGTGAGCTGGTTAACTACAGAAGGCACTTTCAGCAGCTTATAGAGGATGGCTCTCTGCTGCTGCAACCTAGTATAATGGGGCCATTTGACAAAGCAAGTGAGGTCCCTTTTGGGCTGGATGTTCTGTCCAATGCCAAAATGTCCTGTCCAGTGCCAAATTTTTCAAACAGAAGATTCACCACTTTCATGGTCTCCTGCTTTTTCCAGACAGCAAGGGTCAGCGCCACCTTCTTCCCTTTGGCCTTCTTTCCTTTTGGCACCTTGGGTGGCTGGAGAAGAGAATAATATCTTGAGAGAAAAATAAGTTGAAGCCAGAGGTAAAACTGAATATTGGTAATATATTTTTATTTTAGGGTTGCTTTCATTTTAGAAAGTAATTCAGAGTGTTATTTTTTAAAAAAGCATGTAGTAGAGTTCCCTAATACATTTCAAACTTAAAAGTACATTTAATTTCATAAGAGAAGTGAAATGTTTCATGAACATATTTTAAAGATAGGAAAACTAGAACATAATTTGGAATAAAACTAATATTTAAAGTAATCTGGAGATAAGACTCATATCTTTTAATAGAACATGCTTTCTAATAAGCTAGTGATTTTTCAAAGTTTTCTAAAACACTTTTCTCAAACCATATTTAACCTAGAAGTAGAAACAAATAAAAGACATAAAATTAGATTAATTTTGTTGTAACACGATTGGCTCCAAAGATTATAGTTAGGAAGTGATTACATTAAGCTGTACATATGCAGCATTCTAGCAAATTTCAATGCAGTAGACAAAATCTATAAATAATGTGAAATGCATATTAACGTGTTAAGCATAAGATGCATTCATTGTCTTCAACAGAATAGTTTCGTATTAATTTTTTAAATGTAATACAATTTGACTTTAAAAACTGAAATATCATATTTCATTAAGAAAAAAAATTATAAGTATTGCAAAAAGATGAGGAAAATACCTATAATAATAACTTGCAACTATAACAATTTTGTTTTATATACTACTGGTTAGCTTTCCATATGTCCAAGCATTACAGGACTTTTTATTAAACCTAATCCTCACAAGAACATTGCTTTAAGTGATATTCCAGAGTGGTCGTCCTTTAAGCCATTAGAACAATTTGTGAAATCACTAAAAATACTAGGGAAAATATTCAAAAAATGACAATTGTGCCATTATTCCTCCTCCTCAAAGAGACTATCATAACTAAAACTCTATGCCTCATGTTCCTGTTTATTTCTGTCACTTTCAAGTCTCAGAGGTATTATCAGACTTTCATCATTATATGACTCTGTTTTTCCAACAGAATCAATCATCTATCCCTTATCTAACATCCTGATAGATCTTGAAGACTTATGTTCTGATTAGCAAATTCTTTTTCATTTTTAATAAAAACTTGAACTCCTGATGTGTCTGGAAAATATAACCCCTTCAATAGCCCTTTCAATGTGTTGCTACTTTTTTGCTCACCCCATCTTCACCTGCCTAATAATGAGGAGGCTGGGTACATACAATTTCAGTTAATTTGTAGTTATCAGTCTATTATAGTTCTTTCCTTCTGAAAACCAACAAATAAATAAACCAATAAGCATCACCAATAAACTTTGCCAGTTTATGGTTCATAATGTTGGTCTACACCAAGTTTTCCATTTAACTGCTTTTTCAGACCTTTTTTTGGTCTCTTTCTCCTTTATGACAACTTTTGCTTTTGGCTTTCAAAGACATTCTCTCCATTATAAACTCTGTCATTATTCTCTATTGTGCTTACCTCAAACTGGCAACTCTTTCAAATCTTACCTGTCAGTTTCTTGACCACCATGCATGTTAATAACATTTCTTCTCTATTTTAGACAGCAAATATTTCTCAATATTAAAAAAAATTAAAATATTCTACTCTCTGGTCCTCTCTACCTCCCATTTCATCCAATATCACTTGTTCAAGACCTGAACTCATACAGGTTTTTGACCTCTTGAAGACTGTCACTCTATGTACTCTACTCTCTTCTCTGTCCTCCATAGCCTTCTCATTGCTTATCTTCCCTACTTGTCCGGGAAATGATGACGTGTTTCATCACTATAATTAATCTCTTTCAAATGGCCTTTATGCCAAATTATTTTATTATATGCTGTTTCCATGCCATGCCTTGTTTTCCAAACTTACCACAGAACAAATTTTGTAATTAGTTTTCCATTACTGAATTAGTACCAATCTCTGTCTTAAAAAACAAATAGAGTAAAAAATGATAATGAGTTTATTTTTTCTTATAATACTATCACTGGTGCACTTTTAGAATAAATTGATCTTAAGATGATATAAGCATTTCTCTGAATGATCTTCAAATTCATTGATTGTTTTGTGATTTCAATTTTCTTATTTATTGTTCCTGTTGCAATTTTTTCAGATTTTATAATTATATTAACTCAGAACACATACCTCTTATCACACATATTTTTTTCATATAGTTTATCTAAATCTCATAGAAAAGGGCTCAATTGCATTTTCTCTTATTAGACTCCTGATTTCAAATAATATATTATTTATGAGTATTTTTCTGTGCTGTAGTTATTCATTCTTACAGATATGTAACATAATTCCTTTTTCAAAGGTAAAAATTGAGCTATCTTTTGTTGAGGATTTGTTGATCTCTGTCTAAAGTTTCAAAAATAAAGAACTTTAAAAGCAAAATGTAAATTCTTTTCAAGTTTTAGTAAAATTACTTCAAACATAGTAGCTTAAACCGTACAGATTTATTATGTTACAGTTCTGTAAGTCAGAAATCTGACTTGATCACACCATGGTAAAAAACAACATATTGCCAGGGTTGTTTTTTCTAGGGGGTGCATGGGAAGAGTTTGTTTCCTTTGGTTTTACACAGCCCAGAGGCTGCTTGCATTCTTTTACTCAGAGTCCCCTCCCCCAGTCTTAAAGTAAGGAATGGAGTCAGGGTAACTATGGTTAGCAATATTGTATTGTATATTTCAAAATAGCTAGAAGAGAGGATTTTGAGTGCTCTCACCATAAAGATATCAAAGATGTATGAAGTGAATATTATGTTGAATATCCTGATTCAATATTTAAACAATACATACACGTGTTGAAATATCACACTGTATCTCATAAATATGTACAATTATTATGTGTCATAAAACAATATTTAAATTGTTTTAAAAGGCCAGCAATGGCAGTTTATGAGCTCCCATCTCATCACTCTAACTTCTTCTGCTTCCTTCTTCCACTTGTAAATGTCCTTCTGATTATTTTGGTCCCATCAGGATAATCCAGAATAACTTTCTTATCTTAATATCAACTGATCAACAACCTTAATTCAGTCTACAATTTCAAATTTCCTTTGCCATGCAACTAACATATTCACAAATTCTGGGGACTAGACTGTGGATACCCGTTGCATTAGTTTGTTCTCACACTAATAAAGACACAGTTGAAACTGGGTAATTTATAAAAGAAAGAAGTTTAATTGACTTACAATTCCACATGTTTGGGGAGGCCTCAAAATCATGGTGGAAAGTGAATGAGAAGCAATGTCACATTCCATGTGGTGGCAGGCAAGACAGCTTGTGCAGGGGAACTCCCATTTATAAACCTACCAGATCTCATGAAACTTATTCACTACCACAAGAACAGCATGGGATAAACCATCCCCATGATTAAATTATCTCTACCTGACCCCATTCTTGACATGTGGGAATTAATACAATTCAAGGTGAGATTTGGGTGGGGACAAAGCCAAATCATATCGTTCATGGAGAGCCATGATTCTGCCAACACAAGTAAGATGTACAAAGCATGGAAGGAGCTACAGCCACAAACAATTGTACCATTGGGAATTTCTAGCAGAATAAATAGCAGTTATTAACTGATAAGTTAACAGATTAAGTAAACCTAAATAATTGCCTTCATTAGCAGCGAGGCTTTTGATGGTTCATGTATCACAAATATTTAAACACAAATACATTCTTCTCATTTATTCCAATAACAAAAGTGGTTTTTTTTGTTTGTTTTGTTTTGTTTTTGAAAGTTTGGTATAAGAGAGAGATGAGCCGATTTGACTACTCTAGGCTAGAGGATATGTAGCTGAGTCTATGGCTGAGTGGAGAAAAAAAAAAAAAAAAAATCACAAGCCCTGTCTGGGTTAACAGAGAGATAAAACTGTTTCTGTTGAGATGTGATGGCCCCCATCACACCAAATTTGGGCTTCTAGCTAGCCTGAGTTCTTCAGATAACTGACCTTCCTTCCTTCCTCCCTCTTATAATAGTCTTTGTATGTTTAGAAGTACCTTGAAATACTGGTAGAAATGTGGCACCAAAGAGAAAGGCTTGCTCACTCCACATCTTGATCTGATCATTTCCTGAACATGATTGTGTGAGACAGACGACTCTTTGCTCTTCTTTGGCTGATCTACAGGAATAACATTGGGAATAAGCAAAGCTCCTTTGGACTCCAGAGGGTGGTGGTCAGGAAGTGGGCCATTGAGAACCTAGGTAGAAATACAGGCCAGATTATTGGAGTAGTTTGGTTTATAATGTTAAAATATTTATACATATGTTATGCGGGCCTCTATTTCCACTCTTGTCTTAGAGATCACACATATTATTGGAGGGCCTAGCAGTGTTTCTGGAGTTTTTGGAACTATGCCTTTTTCAAGATAAACTAAAAAACATTTATGGGTAATTTAATTTTTCCCAGTGTAGATTCCAGTGCCAAATTCCTTTCTCAGACTCTGTTTCTAGTATAACATGTTAATATGTTATCCTGCTTCACTTAGGGATTTTTAGAGAATCTATTCCAGGTTACTTAATTCAACTCCAAGACGTACTTTTCTTTTAAATGCAGTGAATAAAGGTTGAGTTACTTAGTCATTCCTGTTTAATTTAATCCTACTATCATCTGCCAATATGGTACTGATCCTGTTTCCTATTTCTAGATTGTAGCTAGAAATATTCTGTAATATTTATTCTTGACATATGTCTGTTACTTTAGGGAATACATAGGCTATAAATAGTCCCCTTGCCTCTCACAAGTTAGAGAGTCCTTCCCAGAATGCCCTGCTGAAGAGTTGTAGCAGATCACCCTGTTCCTCCTTAACCTCTCTGTGCCTCATATGTTCACCTGTAAAATAGTGATCATAGTAACACCTATCTTGTGATGATGTAGAGAGGATTAAAAAAGCTAATTAGGGGAGACCAGGCATGGTTACTTATGCCTGTAATTCTAACACTTTGGGAATCTGAGGCGGGCAAATCACTTGAAGTCAGGGGTTCAAGACCAGCCTGACCAACATGGTGAAACTCATCTCTACTAAAATAATAATAATAATAATTAACTGGGCATTGAGGCATTTGCCTCTAATCCCAGCTACTTGGTTGGCTGAGGTAGGAGAATCACTTGGACCCAGGAGGTGTGGGTTGCAGTGAGCCAAGATCACACCACTGCACTCCAGCCTGGGCAACAGAGCAAAGTTCTGTCTCAAAAATAAATGAATAAATAAATAAATAAATAAATATAAAGTCAATTAGGGTAGAAATATTTAGAATGGTGTGTTCATAGGTTGTCACCCTCTTGAAGCAATTGTTGGACACTATTTTGAAAATGTTTTACTTCTGAGTGAAATGTTGCATTTTATTTTACTAGAAGATTCTTATGTAGTTTAAGTACATTTTACAGTATTATCAAAGAGTAAGAACAAAATATTTAGGAAAAATGAGACCATATTTCTATTATTTGTGACATCATCACAAAAAATCAAGTAGATGAATTTTTATTAAGTTTTTATACCAATTTCATATCTAAAATATCAAAGAATTTTATTGCAACAAACTCTCTCTTATTGTTAACTCAAAAAAAATTTCTCTGTTTTAAATTGACTTCATTCCATAAGTCTCTACACTACTAATTTGGTCAGAAGTTATTTTCAATCCTAATTGGGAACTACAAAGATCCACTTGATATCCTTTCAATTTATGATGTTGAATAAAGTTGAATTATAATAATTTGAGTGTACAGTCAAAGCAATTTTCAACACTATGTATCACTGTAGAAACAAGTGAGAATGTCTTAGTTAACTATTTAAGTGGCTTGAGTATGGCAATTAAAATTTCATCTAAGCTTATTTTGATGAATCTTGTAAGGTGACATTTATTTCTTATGCTCTGAACATAATAAGTTCTGTTGATTTTTATGGGAAGTTTTCAAGATCATTTTCAGAGATCTATGACAAAATGACATTATTTGAGGAATAAAAAGAAGAAATAAGTAAAAGTTTAAAGCATTATGCTATTCCTTAAGCCCAAACTTTTCTCCCTTTACAAAAACAAATTAAACGCAAAACAAACAAACCATCAAAAATACCTTGAATCACTGTTGGTGGGAATGAAAATTAGTTCGACCACTGGGGAAGACAGTGTGGAGATTCCCCAAGGATCTAAAATCAGAAATACCATAACCCAGTAGTCTCATTAATGGGTATATATCCAAAGGAATATAAATCATTCTACTATAAAGACACATGCACATATATGTTTATTGCAGCACTATTTATTCATTTCTTTTTTTTTTTTTTTTTTTTTTTGAGACGGATCTCATTCTGTCACCCAGGCTGGAATGCAGTGGCACCATCTCTGCTCACTGCAAGCTCCGCCTCCAGGGTTCACACCATTCTCCTGCCTCAGCCTCCCCAGTAGCTGGGACTACAGGTGCCCGTCACCACGCCCGGCTAATTTTTCTTTTTGTATTTTTAGTAGAGACAGGGTTCACCATGTTAGCCAGGATGGTCTCGATCTCCTGACCTCGTGATCCGCCTGCCTCGGCCACCCAAAGTGCTGGGATTACAGGTGTCAGCCATTGTGCTCAGCCTATTGCGGAACTATTTATTATAGCAAAGACATGGAACCAACCCAAATGCCCATCAGTGGTAGATAAAGAAAATGTGGTACATATACACCATGGAATACTATGCAGCCATATAAAGAATGAGATGATATCCTTTGTAGGAACATGGAAACCACCATCCTCAGCAAACTAACACAGGAACAGAAAACCAAACACCACATGTTATCACTCATAAATGAGAGTTGAACAAGGAGAACACATTGACACAGGGAGGGGAACAACACACACTGGGGCCTGTTGAGGGTAGGGGTAAAGGGGAGGGACAGCATTAGGACTGACATCTAATGCATGTGGCTTAAAACCTAGGTGACGGTTTGATAGGGGCAGCAAATCACCATGGCACATGTATATCTATGTAACAAACCTGCACATTCTGCACATGTATCTTAGAACTTAAATAAAATAAAATAAAATGATATAAACAACAACAAAAATATCTTGAATCTCCAAAATAAGTTAACACAAATAGTTAAATTTGATCATGCTTTTATTAGAATAAGAAAATGTCATTGAAAATATAATAGATAATTAATAGATGTGAACATATGTAAGAATGTATGAGTGCTTAGATCTGCTACATAAAGTGAGTCCCAAATGATAAGGTTACAAATTTTTCTTTTTTGTAGAATATGTGTATTCAGTGAGATAATGTTACAAAATTCAATCATACAGATTGGTAACTTTTATGTTTATTTTTCAAAAGCAGCTCAGAATAGTTCTTTAGATTCTGTAACACCACGCAGTGTCCTAATTTAGCTCCTAAAAATTTGTTACAGAATTTTAAATTCACTTTCATTTAATCTTCCTCTAGGTGTGTAAGCTACATCAGAGATCTGCACGAAATGCTTTTTACTCTTTCATGGTATACATTCTCCTTAGGTAATTTTCATCTCTACAATCTTTTCCATCATCATTTCTACTTGAAGACTAACTAATATACGTAGAACAAATTTCAATTTCTAGACCTATATGTTTTCGAGATATCTCAAATAAAAGACAAAATTTGGGGAGATATACCATGTTCATGGTTTTGAAGTATGGTTTTGACAGTGTGATATTGTCCTCAAGAAAGATTATATAGATCAACAGAACAGTATAGAAAATACAAAAACAGATTTACACATATAGTTATGTTTTTTTTTTTTTTTAAAGCAAGTCAATTCATTAAGGAAAGTATCAGCTTTGAAGAAATGGAAGAGTTTTCAAAAGAAGAAGTGTAAAACAATTGGGTATTTATAAGCAATAGAAAAATAAATTTGATTCATAGCTTGTAAAATACATAAACATTAATAAAAAGCCAACCTAAATGTATTAAAATCCTAGATACAAACATAAGATAAATCTTTGTGACCTTAGTTGAAGCAAATAAGTGTTGTATATGACATTAAACATTTAATTTGTAAAAGAAAGTATCAACTTGAACTTCTTCAAAAGTGAAAGTTTTTACTCTATTTATTATTATTTTTTTAATATACTTTAAGTTCTGGGATACATGTGCAGGACATGCAGGTTTGTTACATAGGTATACACGTACCATAGTGGTTTGCTGCACCCTTCAAACCATAATCTACATTAGGTATTTCTCCTAATGCTATCCCTCCCCAAGCCCGCCACCCCCTGACAGGCCCCAGGGTGTGATGTTCCCCGTCCTGTGTTCATGTGTTCTTATTGTTCAGCTCCCACTTATGAGTGAGAACATGCGGTGTTTGGTTTTCTATTCCTGAAATAGTTTGCTGAGAATGATGGTTTCCAGCTTTATCCATGTCCCTGCAAAGTACATGAACTCATCTTTTTTTATGGCTGCGTAGTGTTCCATGGTGTATATGTGCCGCATTTCTTTATCCAGTCTATCACTGATGGGCATTTGAGTTGGTCCCAAGTCTTTGCTATTGTGAACAGTGCTGCAATAAACATATATGTGCATGTGTCTTTATAGTAAAATAATTCATAATCCTTTTTCTATTTAGTAATGGGATTGCTGTGTCAAATGGTATTTCTGATTCCAGATCCTTGAAGAATCATCACACTGTCTTCCATAGTGGTTGAACTAATTTACACTCCCAAAAACAGTGTAAAAGCGTTCCTATTTCTCCACATCCTCTCCAGCATCTGTTGTTTCCTGACTTTTTAATGATCACCATTCTAACTGGAGATGGTATCTCATTGTAGTTTTGATTTCAATTTCCCTAATAACCAATGATTGTGAACTTTTTTTCACATGTTTTTTGGCCATATAAAAGTCGTCTTTTGAGAAGTGTCTGTTCATATCATTTGAGCACTTTTCGATGGGGTTGTTTGTATTTTTTCTTGTAAATTTGTTTAAGTTTCTTGTAGATTCTGGATATTAGCCCTTTGCCAGATGGATAGATTGCAAAAATTTTCTCCCTTTCTGTAGATCATCTGTTCACTCTGATGATAGTTTCTTTTGCTGTACAGAAGCTCTTTAGTTTAATTAGATCCCATTCATCAATTCTGGCTTTTGATGCCATTGCTTTTGATGTTTTAGTTATGAAGTCTTTGCCCATGCCTATGTCCTGAATGGTATTGCCTAGGTTTTCTGCTAGGGTTTTAATAGTTTTAGGTCTTACATTTAAGTCTTTAATGTATCTTGAATGAATTTTTGTGTAAGATGTAAGGAAGTGGTCCAGTTTCGGTTTTCCATATAGGGCTAGCCAGTTTTCCCAATATCATTTATTAAATAGGGAATCTTTTCCCCATTGCTTGTTTTTGTCAGGTTTGTCAATGATCAGACAGTTGTAGATGTGCGACAATATTTCTGAGGCCTCTGTTCTGTTCTGTTGGTCTACATATCTGTTTTGGTACCAGTATCATGCTGTTTTGGTTACTGTAACCTTGTAGTATATTTTGAAGTCAGGTAGCATGATGCATCCAGCTTTGTTCTTTTTGCTTAGGATTGCCTTGGCTATATGAGCTCTTTTTTGGTTTCATATGAAATTTAAAGTAGTTTCTTCTAATTCTGTGAAGAAAGTCAATGGTAGCTTGATGGAAATAGCATTGAATCTATAAATTACTTTGGCAGTATGGACATTTTCATGATATCGATGCTTCCTATCCATAAACACAGAACAGTTTGCCATTTGTTTGTGTCCTTTCCTATTTCCTTGAGGAGTGGTTTATAGTTCTCCTTGAGGATATCCTTCACATCTCTTGTAAGTTGTATTCCTAGGTATTTTATTCTCTTTGTAGCAATTGTGAATGGGAGTTCACTCATGATTTGGCTCTCTGTTTGTCTGTTATTGGTGTATAGGAATGCTTATTATTTTTGCATATTGATTTTGTATCCTGAGAGTTTGCTGAAGTTGCTTATCAGCTTAAGGGAATTTTGGACTGATATGATAGGGTTTTCTAAATATACCATCTTGTCATCTGCAAACAGAGACAATTTGACTTCCTATTTTCCTATTTGAATACACTTTATTGCTTTCTCTTGCCTGATTGCCCTGGCCAGAACTTTCAATACTATGTTTAATAGGAGTGGAAAAAGGGCATTTATAATTTTTTTTTTTTTAAAGCCATGGACTGAGAAAATATTTGAATAGCATACATCTTATTGGCCAAGAAGGGTTTATCTCATCAGGACTAATGTTTGTCTTTAGAACTGGCACTTGGCTGGCTTTTGGGAGATAACCTGTGAGCCCTTAATATATTCTGTATGATGACAATGTTTCTGTATATCTTTGGCTTTAGAGTACAGTGAACAGCTGATTTTGAGTGTCTGAGGCCTTGGACCATGCTGTGCTCATTTGTCCAGATAGGTTTAGCCTAACAATATAATTTAGGTGAATGGCTGTGTTTACTCTGACAGATGCTGGAGTCTGAGTAGCTGAAATCATTCATATAGGCACTACCCTACATGACTGATGCCCCATAAAAACTCTGGAGACCAAAACTTAAGTGAGCTTCTCTGATTGACAATACTTCAATATGTTGTCCAATATTGTTGCTGGGAGAATTATGTGTGTTCTTGTGGGATTCCACTGGGAGGGAACACCTGAAAGCTTGTACTTTATGTCTTCTACATTTTTTCCCCATGGGCTTTTTTTTTTTTCCTTTGTTGATTTTAATCTGTATCTTTTCATTGTAATAAACTGTAACTGTGAATGTAACATCTTTTCTAAGACCTGTGAATCATTATAGTTAATAATTGATCCTAAGGGTGGTCGTAAGGAGCCCCAACACACTAAAAAATTACTTTCATAAAGAATATATAAAAGCTGTCAAAAATCAAAAATAAAACAAATCACCCATTTTTTTTAAGGCAGAAGATTGAAAATGACATCATGGATAGAAGATAGAAGACATGGATGACAAATAAGTATATGAAAATATTTTAACATTTGTAGTCATTAAGGAATTGAAAACCACCAAGAAATACTACTGATAGTTATTACAATGTCCAAAGTGAAAAAAAATATTGACCCTACCAGGTATAGGCAACAAAATGGAGGAACTGAAACTGTAATATACTTTTGATTGACAACCACTTTGTAAAATAGACTGACAATTTCTTAAAAAAGTAAACCTATGCTTACCATGTAATCTAGTCATTTATCTTCTAGATATTTCCACCTTGAAAAATGAAAAGGAAATTGTTGTGTATAAATGTTCATGGGCATTTTCTCTGTAATAGCTAAAACCTGGGCATGACCCAGATATTCATTAACAAGTAATTGTGTGATATATCCATATATCCAGAGCTAAATTATGCTCTGCAATAAAAACGTTGGACTACTGACACATGCAACAGCATGAATGAATTTCAAAAGAATTTTGCTGTAAAGCAAAAATGCTAACCAAAAATAGTGCACCTTATATGATTCCATTTATATAAAATTTTTGAATGCACCAAAATACAATATACAGTAATATACAATACTGAAAGATGATCTGCAGTTGTCTAGCTATGACGCTTATTAGGAGATACAATAATTGCAAAAGGGATTATTAAAAGTAGTCATGAGGAAATATTTTGTGGATTTATATGTTCACTATCTTGATAATAATGATGATCTCATGGATGTAAAAATATGTCAGAGCGTATCTAATAATTTATCTTACATATTTTCAACTTTTAATATGTTAATTATAGCTCTATAAATTTCTTAAAAACTCATTGGACTCTATGTGTAATTTGTATGTGTTTAGTTTTAAGTAAAATGCAGCTGAATAAAATAAATTTAAAAAGTAATTTTTCACGGTGTTAGCAAAAAACTAGCCGGGCGTGGTGGCGGGCGCCTGTAGTCCCAGCTACTCGGAGGCTGAGGCAGGAGAATGGCGTAAACCCGGGGAGGCGGAGCTTGCAGTGAGCCGAGATCGCGCCACTGCACTCCAGCCTGGGTGACACAGTGAGACTCCGTCTCAAAAAAAAAAAAAAAAAAAAAAGTAATTTTTCTCCATCGTTACCATTTTCAAACATACTTTCACTTACTTACAGAATAGCATACTGAACATTAACACATGCTTTTTTTTTTTTTTTTAAAAAAAAGAGTAATATATGATTTTTGCTGAAATAAATGTAAACCAATTACAAGGAATTTATTACTTTTTATTTTAGATACTTCATATGTATTAGCATCTAAGCCTCAAAGATTCATTATATAATTGCGTAAATTAGTAGTAGGGTTACATGAATCTGGCTTAATAATCAATTAATCAGTATCTTTAAACATTCTTTCCTTTAGGAATTGTGTCACGCTTTTAAAGAGCCTTCCTACATTACAAGCATATATAAAATATATTCTTATACTATTTTAGAATAATTTTAGAAGTTAGATTGTTTTTGAGTTTTTAGTGTTTTCATTGATACCAAATTTACTTTTATGTACATAAATGTATGATTTTAAGTTAGATTATTTCAAAGTGGTAACCCTGCAATTATCTGGACAAAATGTTTAAGTAGTCACATTGACTTGTTTTTAAAACAAGTTAGTTTTAAGCTATTTGGTGACATATGGATCTACTTCACTAAAGTTGTATTTCTCTGTGTAATTCTTTAATCCATCTGTAGACATTTTAGTTGTTTTTCAATCAGATAGTCGGTTAAAACAGAAAGAAAAATTTTACCAAAAAGTTTCCACTTAGAAAATTTAATAGCCAAAAAAATTAACATATGCAAGAATGAGCAAAAACATACTGATAAAAGTTATACATCATATTTTTATTGGAATAACTCAAAATGAAATGTTTCACATGGTTAAAGAACTACAAATTCATTCAATGTAAATAAAAACTTCATGGGAAATGTATAATATATGAGGAATTGTTTGATATCTGAAAGAATTAGATAGAAAGTAAAAGGTTAAAAACTTTTAGAAGGTAATACAGTAGAATATTTATCAGCTTAGGCTAACCAATGATATAAACATGATTTAAAGTAGAGCTACACTTAAATAAAAATATTAAGTTGATGACAAAGTGTAAAACACCATTCTTCAAAATATGCAATTACAAATAGGAAAGTGCTACTAGGAGAAAAAATAAGATGTTTATAATTCAAAAAGTATTAACATTCAAAACTAATGATAATACAAAGAAAGATATTAAGTGGAAAAGTATTCCAGTAGTAGAGTAGCCTAAATATAAGGTAATTTGAAGAAAGAAAAGAAGAATCATGGATAGGTTTATCAATACTGATTCCATCTCACCAATGATTAGACTGGTAAATAAGAAAATGTATGATACTACCAAGGGTAATAAAGATAAATTTCATTTACCATTTATAGTGCTGGTGAACATATATACTGTACAACCACTTTGGAGAAAACTTGGAAGTACCTAAAATGTGAAAATGCACAGTTGCTATTGATCCAGCAAAGGTACCTCTGTGTATATATTGTGGAAAAATTCTCACACATGCATACACAGTGAAACATGTAAGAGTACTTATAGCAGCATTTTTGGCATTTTTTTAAACCCTAGATTTGACCTATATATCTATCAGTAGAGAATCAAAATATAATTCAAGCTATTTTTACATAGTGGGATATAGTACGTCACTGATAATTAATGCAAATTAATATTATGAATCACCCAAGTTTGAATCAAATATTAGGAAATGATATAATGAAATTATAAAACTATTTAGAGTTAAAAACAGGCAAAAATATCACCTTTATTTTAGAATTAGTAATTGAATATTAGAAGAAAGTAAAAATGTATAGGGATCATAAACATGAAACAGAGGAAAAATAAATGAAGCACAGGCAGGTGATTGCCTGCAGAGCAAGAAGGTAGAGTTTATTAGGGAGGGCAGTATAAGAACTATTTAAGGTATTTTAGGATAATAAGTGGTTTTGTGAATTTGAATTCATTAAATAACACTTTATATTTTGTTTTGCTGTTTATCTTTTAACATTTAAAAAAATATATGAAGAATTTTCATAGGTATTTTTAAACTAGAAGACAAATAAGTTGAATGAAACATCTAAATGTCAAATTTTGGTGTGTACTTCCTATTAGTTTCTAAGCAAGGACATCTGGCAATCAGAAATAACTCTGAGGACATGATGGGATTTTGAATTTTTGGACATCTTTGTAAAGTTGTTTGGCAAGCAATAATAATAGCTACCACTTACTTATCAAGTGTTTACTAATGTACTAAGCACTACCATATATGCTTTATTAATTCTATCCCATTTAGTACTCAAATCAACATGATGTCTATTTTTGTTCTGTTTTAAAAATAAAGAAGCTGACATGTCCAAGCCACATATTTATAAGTATTGGAACTACATTAAAACAAGATAGAAACACTTCAATGGTTTATCCTACTGTCTACTTCCTAAAGCAAAATTATAAATTTACAGTAACTGATCCAAATACATTTCCAGAGTTACTTTAGCTTTCACAGTTTGGGCCAGCAAAATGTGTTTTTTGTTTGTTTGTTTGTTTGCTTGCTTCCTTGTTTTTAAATTGAGAACATTGCCCACAGTTGACTATTTCAATATTTAATTTTGCAATCTTGTATTTTTGGTTTATCTTGATAAACATCAAATATGATGGAGGCAGTTTATACTGAATAGACTTAAGAAGCTGACCTTTACAAGCAAAATTCAGATGCTTCATTTTACCAGAATTTCTCCACTACTTAATTTTATTACACCTGGTCCATATCATGCATTTGGGTTACTTGCTTGGCTCTTCTACGACAGAAAAGAAGGAAAAGAGAAAGGAAGCAAAAGAGAATAAATAACCTAAATAAGTGCTGTTCATCTATTCAGAGCTGTTTCAAAAAATTAAATAAATGTTTTCTTCAGTATTCTCAGTCAAATCTTGCTTCATATTTATTATAAATATCCTGAAGGAGTCATACCAATGTGTTCTCTGTAACTGCCATGAACAATACCTTCTTTTCATATAAGCGCTTTCATGACTATTGAATTAATAGCACATTTAATAATATTTCAATAGGTCAAAATTATGTCATATGTTTTCTTACAAATTTTTGTCATTTTTTAGAATTAACACTATAGCCCAGAAATAAATATTATTATGAAATGTTGTTTGTAAAAAAAATTCAGTAATTTTATATCTTTTTTGTAAGATTAGTGGCTTCTATTGTATATATTTACAATGGATATCAATATTGATATTGAGTTATCCAATCTAATATTCTTAGTAGCTCCTGCTTGAACTATGAATGGTAGATGACTATGTTCTGTATGCATACCAATAGGAGTATTTTTTTATATTAAATATATTCCTAGAATCCTTAAACCATAATCATATAATATGATTTTCTGCTAGAATTTATATAATTTATCATCATAAAAATATATTGAATTGCTCAGACAAAAATATTAACTTCTATAAATCTTAATATATAAAAATATATTCTTCTTCAACAAATTGACATTCTAAATTGGTTTTAGAATATCCTTAAATTATTATAGTTTTATTTTCAAATAAGACAATTTTGCAAATTGTTATCATGTTTAACTTAACTTTTGTGTTTTGTTTTTTGTTTCTATGTCTTCCCCAAATGTCCTCTTTTTTATGCAAATGTAGAGAAGGTACACACCTACCATCCTAGAATTAAGATGTGACAATAAACTTTGATTTTGTAAATGCATTTTATGCTGACCTAATAGAAGATGAAACGTGGAAAAATTTGTACAATGAGTTCAAGAACTCGGAGGAAAAGTATTCAAACAGTCTAATTAAGAAAACCTTATTAAGTTAAGTGGAAATTTCATACTAAACAAGGCTGCACAGCTTGGAAAAGCCCTGCACTTAAAATTAACTTTAGCCCATGATGTGCAGAGGCTCTGCCTCAAGCACAGGCACACAGCCTGGCTATGATTTGGAGAAACATGGTAAATCATATAAATGCTAGTAGATAACTTTAATTTTGTTGTTCATGTGTGGAGGACGTAGGGTCAAGTCTGCCCCAAGAAGACCTCTAGAAAATATATGTGGGTCTGGTTACAGAACTGATGTGACAAAAAGAAGCAATAACTGGGAAAGACTGATTCTTTCTGCTTCTCATTTAGAACGATCAAAATAACTTTCAAATGAAAAAACTCTAGGTGTTTTGAAATTATTAAACTGGCATGTACATATTAAAAGGGAGCTAATAAGGAATTTACCACTAATAGGGCATGGGGGAAAGCAGACCCAAAGTTCTAATCAATATTTTAAAATGATATCCATTTGCCCTTTTTAAGATAAGTCCATAGTGCTGAAAATTGCTCTGTGTTTCTTATCAAATTTATCTATATCAGCATTTATTTTACTTCTAAATTTAATTACAATTTTTAAATTCCATTATACAAGTTATCTCACATTTAATTATTTGTTACCTTTTTTCTCATCTTACAATATTACTTCTCTACCTGTCGAACTATATACAGTCCAGTTCCTATTCCAATCATGGCTATAATACTATAGGCAATTGTGGTACAATTGATCAATTAATTAACAAAGTATAGCAAAAAATCAAAAGAACTTAAAAAATTATGTATAATTGTGATCAATATTAGGTTATCAACTATGTTCAACTATTTATACTATTTTCCTTCTCAAAGAATTATCAGAATGCTGAACACATAAAATAAACATTGAATAAATTAAAAATAATTTTTCATTCTAAACAATCTAAAGTAATGTAAGTATGGTTCCTATTTAGACTTAACCATAACACTTTGAAAAACTTGACAGAATTCACTGATTGTTAAAAAATTATAATTAATACCTATTACACAATTTGTAATATGTATTTTTACTTTGAACACGAGGACATTTTAAATTGAGCTTCTTTGACATATAATTCACATATAAAAATTGCAGAAAATTTTAAGGACCTTTTTCATTTCTTTTTACTAACCCTTTGCTTAGGATTTCAGTCTGCATACAAATTTATGATGATTTTATCTGATACTCATTCAGGAAACTATTTTAATAGATCATTACCTTTCTTTCTCGCTCAATGTCACTAGATATATACATTTTAATCTTAATTTCTAGGAAATTTTTAAAAAATTAAATAAGAAAGCAACTATTGCTTAATTCAGATTCCTCTTCTTATCAAAATACGTATTTTGAATTTGTATTGTTTAAAACAATATAGAATTCTAATTCATAGTTATGTTAGTAAGGAAATGTCTTTCCTCAAGACTACATACAACGTGCTATCTTGCATACAAAATTACCAAATAAACACAGTGGCTGCTGATAAATTTTTACCTAATTATTCAATATGTTTCCCTTGAAAGACGAATGATTAAATGAATTAAACAACAGTTAAACAATTAGATTCAGTACGAATATTATGTGCATACTATGCATACTTTTGTATTTTCAAGGTCAATCATTGCATAGAAAGAAATTTACTTTTTTAAGAAGATAAAAATATAGTACTTAATCTTGAATAAATTTGTTAATAACTAGGGCACATTAAAATATCCCTCAAAAGTAGTAAAATTACATTTTAACATTAATATAAGAGGTTGTCTAGAATATCACAAAAGAAAAAATAACCTAAAAATAAAATCATTCCAAAAACAAAGACTCAAAAGCAGCCCAAAACTTTTACAGAAATAAAAATAATGCCAAAATATTTGTTTCTATTTTAATTGAAAAAAGCAAAGCAGATTTAGTTATTACTCTAGATAGATATTTTATTGTTGATTTTTCTAGATTTAATAGATTCAATAGTTGGAACTTAAAACCATATTTCTCAATTTTATTCTAATTTTCTAACCTCAAACTTAAAAAACATAATTTCCCTCTTTATTTTCCCACCAACTACACACACTAGCCACATCATTCTATTCGTTTTTACCTCATTATTTTTCACATACTCTTTGTGTATGATTCTACTTTACCATTTTTTTAGAATATCTTTTCTCAGTTTTTCACTTATATTAAATATTGTGTTTAGCGTATTAATAGAAAAGCTAAGGTATAGTAAGGCCAACAGATCAGAAGACAATTGCCATTGAAAAGATACAGTTTCCAAGAGAAGGGAGCATGTCACGCCAGCGGAGACTACAGGGAAGAACTCAGATCCATCAGGAAACAGAGAGAGAGGGAGGAATTCAGGAGCAAGATCCTAGAAAGTGGTGTTTGCAGGAAGAAACCAAGCAGGGTAAACAGGCTTAGGACTGGCTTGTTTGAATAATTTCAGTGCGCTCTGGGGCATAAGAGCTGTCCCTAGTTGTCTGGTTTTTGGCCCTGGCGTGATTAGGACAGAAGCACAGTGGCCTGGAGTGTGAGAGTCCTATAGAGGATGTGTTTGGGAACTGGTTAATTTGAATTTGTAAAGTCCATCCTCATAAGGAGTTCAGGGGAGACTTGGTAGCACGAAGCTGAGGCAAGGTGACTCCAGCATACTATACATCGTCCAGAACAAGATGTGTCTGAATTGCTGCATGTTATAAAGATTTGATATCTAATAGAGCAAATCTTTTCATCCTGTTGGTCCTCTTTGATTTAGGTTGCTTATTTTTTTTCTCTAAGTACTGTTCTCGGAATAATTCAATGTGATATGTGTGTCACTATTCCAAGGAATGAGTAGATCACGCTTTCTTTTTCTGCTGCTCGTGAACATTACTTTGTTCAGTTTTCTGAAATTGTCAAAGCTGTTGTGATTTTTTTTAAATTAACAATGCTACTGTGCTTATTGTGTACTTGTCGCCAGAAACACATGAGCTAATATATCTCTGGAAATGGAATTCCTGGGTCACAGGGTTGGCACAAGCTCAACATTATTAGACAATGTTAAATTATTATATAACGTAATCATATTAATTTGTATGCCAATAATTAGTATACAAAAGTTTGAATTGTCTTACATCCAAACTCACTCAAAAATAAATGCAGTCTACAAATTTATAATGTGAGGTATATGAAATTATATTTTGGGTTGGGCGCAGTGATTCATGCGTGTAATCCAAGCACTTTGGGAGACCAAGACAGGCGGATCAATGGAGGTCAGGAGTTCAAGAACAGCTTGGCCAACATGGGGAAACCCCGTTTCTACTAAAAATACAAAAATTAGCTGGGTGTGGTGGTGCATGTCCCTAATCTCAGCTACTTGGGAGGCTGAAACAGGAGAATCGCTTGAATCCAGGAGGTGGAGGTTGCAATGAGCTGAGATCATGCCACTGTATTGCAACCTGAGCGACAGAGTGAGACTCCATCTAAAAAAAAAAAAAAAAAAAAAAAAAAAAATTATATTTTGCTGTGATATGGTTTTAATTTGAATTAATAATAAGCTTTGGTACCATTTCATATCTTTTAGCTTTTTTACTATTTAAAAAGTCTGCTTATGTATTTTCCTATTTTAATTTTTATGTATTTTTCTAAATTCTTAACAGAAATTAATTATATCATGAATTTTAATAGATTGTTATGTACTTGCAGATGTTTCTATGCTGTTTATGAGTTTTCATTTTAACAGCGGTGATTTAGAAGGAGCACTCTTGATATGAGTGGGACCAAACTTGCAAATTATCTTGCTCCAGTCGATTTTTGTGCTGGTTTGAAAATTTTTTTCATACTCTGAAATTCAGGGTAAATTGCTTTTAAAATTTTAAAGTTTTATGTTTCACATTTATGTTATTGATCACATGTATAGAGTGAGAATGAGATACATTGTCTTTTTATTATAAAAAATCTTGTTTTAGTAGTTACTAAAGTTTACTTTTGAAATTGTATTTCTTAAATATTTCTGTTAATTATAGAAAACTGATCTTGTGTTCTATCTTATATACATTAACTTTGCACTTTTAGTAATTCTAATAATCCTAGGCATTCTTCACAATGCATCATAAGATAATGTGTACATTTCATAGGATGACAATTTTTATGTACGCTTAATGGTATGAGACTAGATTATTGGGATTTTCTTTGGTTTACATTTGGCAAACTATTTTTAAGAGGAAGTTGTTAATAATCACTTTCTACAATATGTGACTCTCTATTCAAATAGTAAATCAGACAAATCTTTTTTTTCAAATTTCTTATTTTGAAAATCAATAATAATGACCCTATTTTTTAGTTTTAATGAATTATCATTAATTTAAAATGCAAATATTATGGACTAAATGTTTGTGTCCCCCCACCCAAAATTTATATTTTGAAGCCCTAATCCCCAGTATTATGGTTTTTGGAGATGTGGGCCTTTGAAGGTCCAAAGGTTGAGATGAAACATGAGTATGGAGTCCTCATGATGAAATTAGTGAATTTATTAGAAAAGACACCAAAGAGCACTTTCCTGTACACTTCCTTTGTCTCTGTCTCTCTGTGTGTGTCTCATGTCTCTTCCCTGTGGGAACACAGCGAAAAGGTATCTGTGTGACAAACAGGAAGAATACCCTCAGCAGAAACTGACCATGCTGGTATGCTAATCGTGCACTTCTTAGCCTCCAAATTATGAGGAAAAATTTTTGTTCTATAAGCCACCAAGTTTATTGTATTTTTTATGGCAGCCTGAGCAGACTAAGAAGAAAACAATAAACAGTATAAGTAATTAAAATGAAACTAAATTTATCATCCAAACTCTCAACATCAAGAAATAACCATTTTCAAAATATGTAGAACAACATTCCACGTATTTTCCTAAAATTTATAGACAAAGAGATAATTGATAAAGATTTTATACAAATTAACTATTAAGAAACAATTGTATTTAATTATAACAGAAGATAAAAATAATTTTGTATAGAGAAACTGATTAATGTTTATGCATATTTGTTCTTAAAGCACTTTCAAAGTTAAGAGAACAGATTATAAAATCGTAAGTTAGAGTTCTTATAGTATAGGTTTCTCACAAGAAGGGAAGAAAGCAAATTAAATTTAACAAAACTAAAGCAGATCTTGCAGAATGTGATTCATATATGGACATGAGTCAGCTTCCTAAACTTGAATCTCAGTGTTATATAGATGAATCCACTCAGACAGAAGCAACATTGAACCAGAACACAACTCCTTTGACAGGCAATGCACATGTTTTTAGGAGAGCAGAGTGTAAGCTTTCTCTGAGCCTCAGAGAAGCAGAAGGTAAGAATGATTCCAGGTTATTCATCCTCAAGTTTTTATTTAAACTCTTTGAATAGGTACCTCATTCCATTTTGCTGGGGTGAAGTGAGTGGATGGGGAAAGCAGGCCAAGGACGTTATGTGAATGGGTCACTTCCAAGGGAAGAACAGATCTGAAACATGGTAGAAGCACCCTATAACTAAGGACTTTTTCATGCCTTTGGCCTATTGGACTTAACCATTGTAGCTATAATGACTGAAAAACTACACTAAAGTAGTGTTAAGAGGAAAATTTATGGTGCTAAATGCATTCATCGGGAGGACAAAAAGGTCTCAAATTAATGAACTGACATAGCAACTAAAGGAATTAGAGAAAAAAAGAAAAGAAAAGAAAAGAAAAACAAACAGAAAAAGACCTAAACCCAAAGCTAGTAGAAGAAAAGAAATAACTGAAATCAGAGAACTGAAAAAAAATTGATATCTAAAATTCCATACAAAAGATTGATTAAGTCAAGAGTTTTTTAACTAATACTGATAGATCATTAGCTATATTAATAAAGAAAAAGAAAATATCCAAATAAGTATAATCCGAAATTACAAAGATTACATCAAAATTGATCCCATGAAAATACAAAAGATACGCAGAAACTATTATGAGCACCTCTCCGCACACAAATTTAGAGGAAATGAATACTTTCCTGGAAACACACAATCTCCCAAGATTGAATCAGGAAGAGAATGAAAACCTGAACAGACCAATAGGAAGTTTGGAAATGGAATCAGTAATAAAAACCTACTAACTTAAAAAAAAAAAAAAAAGCCCTGGAAGAGATGGATTCACAGCTGAGTTCTATCACATGTGCAAAGGAGCAAAGGAAAACTGATACCAATCCTACTGAAACGTCTCCAAAAAATCAAGGAGGAGAGGCTTCTACCTAACTCATACTACATAGCCAGCATTATCCTGTTACCAAATCTGGCATAGACCACAGAAAAATAAAACTAGAGATCAGTATCTCTGATGAAAATAGATGCAAAAATTGTCAAACGAAATCCAGCAGCACATCAAAAAGTTCATTCACTATGACCAAGTAGGGTTTATTTCTGGGATGCAAAGTTGTTTCAACATATGCAAATTGATAAATGTCATTCACCACATAAACAGAATCAAAAACAAAAAACATAGAATCATCTCAATAGATACAGAACAAGCCATCAATAAAATCCAACATTCCTTCGTGATAAAACCCCTCAACAGATTGGGCATTGAAGGAACATACCTCAAAATAATAAAAGCCATCTCTGACAAACCCACAGTCACCATCAAACTGAATGGCAAAAGCTGGAACCATACCCTCTGAGAACTAAGACAAGACAAGGATGCTCACTTTTCTCACTTCTATTCAGCATAGCACTAGTCCTAGTGAGAGCAAACAGGCAAGAGAAAGAAAAGGCATCCAAATAGGAAAATAAATTAAACAATCTCTCTTTGCCAATCCTATGCTTCTACACATAAAAATGCTAAAGTATCCATCAGAAGACTCTTTGAACTGATAAGTGAATTCAGTAAAATTTCAAGAAATGAAAACATTATATGAAAATAAGTAGCATTTTTATGCACCAAAATAATTGCAGCTGATAACCAAATGAAGAACACAATCCAATTTACAATAGCCACAAAGAAAATGAAATACCTTGGAATTCATCCAATCAAGGAGATCAAAGACCACTACAAGAGGAAGTATAAAACACTGTTGAAAGAAGTCAGAGATGACACATAAATGGAAAAATATCCATGTTCATGGATTGGAAGGATCAATATTGTTAAAATGGACATACTGCCTAAAGCAATTTACAGATTCAATGCTATTCCTATCAAAATACCAATGTCATTTTTTAAATAATTAGAAAGAAACATATTATAAAATTCATCTGGAACCACAAAAGAGCTTGAATAGCCAAAGCAATCCTAAGCAAAAAGAAAAGTCAGAGGTATCATATTGCCAGGCTTCAAACTGTACTATAAGGCTACAGTGATCAAAACAGAGTGGTACTGATACAAAAACAGACACACAGACCAGTGGAAGAGAATAGAGGACCCAGAACCAAATTTGCACACCTACAACTATGTGATCTTTGAAAAAGCTGACAAAAACAAACAATGGGAAAAAATATCCCTATTCAATAAATTATGCTTTGGTAACTGGCTAGTCATATACAGAAAATTGAAATTGGACCCCTACCTCTCAACAAATATGAAAATTAACTCAAGATAGATTAAAGATTTATGAGGAAGACCTAAAACTATAATAATACCAGAAGAAAATCTAGGAAGTACCCTTTTTGATATAGGCTTTGGCAAATGGATGGTGAGTCCCCAAAAGCACTTGAAACAAAAACAAAAATTGACAAGTGGGACCTAATTAAACTAAAGAGCTTCTGCATACCGAAAGAAACTATTAACAGAGTAAACAACTTACAAAATGGGAGAAAATATTTGCAAACTATGCTTCTGATAAAGGTCTAATATCAAGCATCTATAAGGAATTTAAACAAATCTACAAGCAAAAAACCCAAAATATCCAACTAAAAAACGGGCAAAGGACATGAACAGACACTTCTGAAAAGGTGACATATAAGCAGACATGAAATATTAAAAACTAGTAAACATCACTAATCATCAGATAAATGCAAATGCAAAAACCACAATGAAATACCATCTCATGCCAGTCAGAATGGCAATTATTAAAACTTACAAAAAACAACAGATGTTGACAAGTCTGTGGAGAAATGGGAATGCTTATACATTGTAGGTGTGAATGCAAACTAATTCATCCACTGTGGAGAGTAGCTTGGAGATTCTTCAAACAACTTAAAATAGAACTACCATTTGACCCAGCAATCCCACTATTGGGTATATATACCCAAGGGAAAGTAATTTATTTTGTCTAAAAGACACATGCACCTGTATATTCATTGCAGCACTGTTCACAATACCAAAGCAATAGAATTAACCTAAGTGTCCATCAGTAGTGGATTGGGTAAAGAAAATATGGTATGTATACATCATGGAATACAATGCAGCCATAAAAAAGAACAAAGTCATGTCCCTTGTGGCAACATGAATGGAGCTGGAGACCATTATCCTAAGTGACATAACAGAAGAACAGAAAGCCACATACCACATCTTCTCACTTATAGGTGGGAGCTAAACATTGAATACACATGTTAAGACGGGAACAATAGACACTGAGGACTACTGGATTGAGGAGGAAAGGTAGGGATTGTGGGCTGAAGAACTACCTGTTGGGTACTGTGTTTACTGCCTGGGTGGTAGGATCACTGGGAATCCAAGCCTCAGCATCGCATAATTATTCATGTAACAGTCTTTCATTAACCTATAATAAAAGTTGAAAATAATTAGAAAAACAAAACAACTATGCTGTTTCATTGCTCTATATTTAATTGTTTCTCCATTTAATTATGGAGAGATGTACAGAGACAGAAATGACTATCATGTGTTCTCATACACATAAAGTCCTAGAAACAGGAGTCACAACACATCATGCACGGGGTCCAAATGGGGAAGTACCGGAGTCGATGAAGGCAAAAGGAGCAAGACTAAAGCATGAGCCAGAGCCCTTAATATGGTTTTCCTTGGAAGGAATGAGTGAAACAGGGTAAGCAGCTGAGCAGGTTTAAGATTGGGTAGTGTGAGTAATTTCTGTGTAATTTAGTCCCTAGTGTTCCAGCACCTGATTCTGGGGTGATGAAAGCAGAGGGATAATGTCCCAGACCACTTACCCAGAAACAGGGTAAGCAGCTGAGCAGGTTTAAGATTGGGTAGTGTGAGTAATTTTTGTGTAATTTAGTCCCTAGTGTTCCAGCACCTGATTCTGGGGTGATGAAAGCAGAGGGATATGTCCCAGCCATATAATACGAGTTAAGGGAGGGTGTGGATTCTGGATTGGTTGGTTTGCATATAAATAACATGCTCATAGGCAAGTTGTTTAGTATTTCTAGAAATTAGCTAACCCTAGGAGGAGCACTCTGTCATGAAATCCATAGGGTCCCAAGATGTCAAAGCAAAACAAAAACAATAACCATTATTAATACTGCAAGATGGAATAAACTATACATTGCCTTAAAGGAGAAGTTACTTGGCTCTCTATGGCTGATCCTCATAGCCTGTAAGATTTGTTCTCTTGACTTGAGTTGGACAATTGGTATTTTACTTCTGAAGCATTTTACAGGAACTATTCATTGTTCTTGTTTTTATCCTAGTAGTCATGATGCTGGGCCATTGCATTCGACTCAGTCTTAACTTCCTTTTTATAGCAGCCCTCTCACCAGAAGATTTCCCTTACTACAAAACTGCAAAAAGTTCAAGAACATCTCATAATATGGTTGAAAATAGAGACAAATAAACAGTCTCTAAGTAGTGAAGATTTGAATCTCTAAACTTCCCTGAATTGGCTTGGTCAATGCTTCACAAGCTGGTTAATGACAAAGTGGGAGGAGGGTTAGCCAGACCATATCTAAGAATAGAGCTTTGACCCACATCTTTGTAGCAACCAGACTGGGAAGCTAAACCACAGCCTCTGCATCAACCAACTCCAAATGAATATGATTTAGTTAATGATTGCCGGGTTCCCTATTTTTGCCCCCACTGCCAACTCAGGACCCATCAGAGAAAGTCAAATATGCTTTCTAACCAATCACATAAGATGCTCCATTTCTCCATATTTATTTAGTCCATCTTCAGTTTCCCTACACAACCTTAAAACAGAGCATATCCAAAAGCTTTCCTTTTCCAAGTACAAAACTTTCCTATTCCTCAGCCTTTGAGTCTCTGCAAAACACATATGATGACAGCTGACTCCCTTGTTATAAAAAGTCTGAATAAATATAGCTTCTCTCTGATATTATTACATGTTATTTGTTTATTTCCACAACCTACAAAAAATCTTTAAAAGGTGCAATATTGAAAAATTCCACATAAAATCAGGAAAAAAGAAAGAATATTCATCTCACTACTATTCTATGACACATTACTGTAAGCACTAACCATTATAAAAAGAAGAAAAATAAATAAAGGAGATAATGATTGAACAGGAAAAGCAAAATTGTCTTTACTTGAAAATGAGATGATTGTTTTTGAAAAAAACTAAGGAATATATTTCAAAAGCTACTAGAACTAAATTTTATATATATATATATATATGAAATTTATAGCAAACAAGGTTAATATATAAAAGTGCATGTTGAGTGTTCCTTGTCCAGAAATCTGAAATCTGAAATGCTCTAAAAGCTGAAACTTTTTGAGAGCTGACATGATGATGCTCAAGGATATGTTCATTTAAGCTATGCAGATTTTGGATTTCTGGATTAGCAATACTGAATTTGTAAGTATAATGTAAACATTCTGAAATCTGAAAATAATTTGAAATCTGAAACACCTCTGGTCCCGAGTATTTTTTAACTCACTATATGTGTTCATTTGCTTTTTTAAAACAAATACCTATTAATCAGACACTATGAACAGAAACTGTACAAACATTGGAAATACATAAATAAGCAAGGCAGAAGGGTCTCTTGTATTAAATATAAATGAAGGAGGACACTAGTTAAAGTGGTAAAGACAGATTTTAATCAGTAATAACGATTACAACCAGGAAAATAGTGCAGCATGAGTTGAATTCAACTTCAATTTGTATATTGGCAACTGAGTGTTTTATTTTATTTTTTATTTTAGATTCTAGAGGTACATCCACATGTTTGTCACATGGGTATACTGTGTGATGCTGAATATTGGACTTCTAATGATCTCACCACCCATGTAGTGAACATAAGATACAATAGGTAGTTTTTCAACACTTGGCCGGCTCCCGCTCTCTTCCCTTTTGGAATCTCCAGTGTTTATGGTTCTCATCTTTGTGTTTTTGGGTACCAAATGTTTACCTCCTACTTATAAGTGAAAACACGTGGTATTTGGTCTGCTGTTTTTGCATTACTCTGACAAGCATTTTGGATAAGCAGTTCTTGACCGGTAAAATGTATTGTTGCATACTAATAATGAATCATTAAAACATAATAATAAATTCTATTTATAATAGAATAATCATAAACATATAATTCTTAGGAATAAAGGCAACAAAATATGCATAGGTCTTTTATCTAGAAGCTAAAAAGTATTATTGAGAAATTTTAAGAACAAATAGAAAACGTAGATCTTTACATGTTCTTATTGATATGTTATTTATATTAAGATATCCATCCACCTTATCTTGATCTACAAATGTATTTCAACTCCAATGGAAATCACAACAGATTTTACTGCAAAATAAAAATAAACAATGTGATGTTAAGATGTATATAAATATGCAGAAATACAAAGGAACATAGGTAACTTACACAATCTTGGAAAAGAATATAATCAAAGAAGTAACATTAAACTATTTTAAGATTTTCAAAGCTGCATGTTCAAAAAAAAAGAGCATCCATAAATATGCTCATATTTAATATAGATGATGAACTGATTTTCTATAATGACAAAGAACAATGGAAAATACATATTTTTACAACAAATCTGAAACAACTAGATAAATTTATGAAAATCAAATGAAATTTTTTATTTCTAATTTTTTCTGTTGCCCAGGCTGGAGTGGCACAATCATAGCTCACTGCAGCCTCAAACTCCTGGGCTTAAGAAATTCTCCTTCCTCATTCTCCTAATGCACTGGGGTTACAAGTGTGAGGCATCATGTTTAGCCTAACTTCAATTTTTATCCCACATCATTTACAAATTTGTGATGAATCCAATTTGAGATGCTCATAAACATACATATGAAACATAAATATAAAAACTAATACTATAAAGCATATAAGAGAACGATCTTGCATCAGGGAGGCAAAATATTGCATCTTTAGGGAGGCAAAACTATTTCAGACAAAATAAACAGAAAATGTAGCCATAAAGAAAAAACATTATATAAATAGGGCTTCCTCAAAATAAGATTTTCTATTCATCAAGAGAAAGCATTGAAAAAAATTTAAAGGCAGGGCACAGAATCAGAGGAATTATTTTTAATACATACAAATGACTTAGAAGATCTTAGTAAGTAATACTACTCAGTAATAAAATGTCTAACAGCCTCTCCCAAAGTAGGCATGAGTCTTGAATATCTTACAAAGGAAGATATGTTATGTCACATGACCAGGCACTGGACATCATTATTTATTAGGAATATGCAAATATAAATGACAATGACAGCCATTGCACATTCACTAGCAATTCCTTAAAGAAATTTTAAAATACTGACAATACCAAAAATTATGGATATGTAGCAACTGGAAGTCTTTTGTTTCTTAAGAGTGTAAAATGGGGCAAACACTCCAGAAAACAGTTAATTGTTTTCTTATAAAGTTTAAAATATGTTTTTCTTTGGCCCAGTAAAGTTTTTCTCTGTTATGTATACAAAAGAAATAACAACTTATGCCACGATAAAGATTTATTCAAAACTGATTAGAACAGTTTTATTCTTAAAATTAAACCTTGAAACAACCCAAACATCCTTCAATAAAGAAATGGATACACGAATTGTATATATTCAAACAGTGGACACTACAGTACTCAGAATTAACAACAACAACAAATCATCTATTGACATATGTAACAAAATGTTTGGGCCTCTGTAAAATATTATATTGAATAAAATAAAAAACTTGATTATCTAGATATTCTTATTATGTTGAACAAAATTTTAAAAAATTACATGGTATAAAGTTCCATTCATATGACATTCCAGAAGAGGCAAAACTAATCCATGGTTATGGAAATAAGAATGGATTAAATATTTGATGTGTGAATGAGATTTAAATGGAAAGGCATGAAGGAATTTTCCAGGTGAGGAAAATGCCTGTAGCTTGAATCGGTATTGATTATATGGGTCTTTGTATTTGTCTGTAGTTATTGAATTGTAAACTTTAGATCTGTGCATTTCACAGTTTTGAAAAACTTACTTCACCTAGTGAAACTCTGTCTACCTAAAGTCTGCAGAAAGCCTAACTCAAGAATTTCACATAAGGTGCCCTAATCACATGAAGGTAAGAAACAGCCATCTTTTAAACATTTAAAAAGTCAGGGGAATAAAAATTCCAGGAGTTTTTTTTCAATAACTATTAAACTTATGCCAATGAAAGAAAATAAAATTAAATTTCACAAAAGTTGATATACATGACTAAGAGGATTAAATCAATATTGATATTGTTGAGATTAAAATACAATGCAGTTTTAACAAACATTTAAAGCATGGACATGTTGCCCCTAACAATTTGTCAATAGGGGAGAGGATAATATAAAAACTAATTTTATGCACTCCTGTAATCCCAGCACTTTGGGAGGCCAAGGTGGGTGGATCACGAGGTCAGGAGATGGAGACCGTCCTGGCTAACACGGTGAAACCCCTTCTCTAATAAAAATACAAAAAAATTAGCTGAGCGTGGTGGCAGGCGCCTGTAGTCCCAGCTACTTGGGAGGCTGAGGCAGGAGAATGGCATGAACCCGGGAGGTAGCGCTTGCAGTGAGCCGAGATTGCGCCACTGCACTGCAGCCTAGGCGACAAAGCAAGACTCTGTCTCAGTAAATAAATAAATAAATAAAAATAAAAATAATTTTATGAATCCCACCTAAGGTATCTGTTAAAAACGTATGCCTCTGTTCTTTTTATTTAGGAATCACTCACAGAAAGCACACATTCTTTGCTTCTGCACTGACTCTGGAATTCAATATTAGAAGACTCAACTGCCATAAATATAAATCAAATTCATCTGCATCCCTATATCGGAATAAATGTGTTTGTTTCTCACTACTCTGCTATATTCCTTGTATTAATTTTAATAGAATCAAAACTGAGATGTGGAAGAGGATGTTATATATTGAACACCCTTTCTTCCATCTAACATACCAAATATTTGCCACATGGGCCAGAAATATGAGACTTAGAAATGCATATTTATTTGGGGTCCTTACTTCATTCACAATTCTAGATAGTCTTCTAGTTATGACAAAGTCTAAGAATTTTATTTTTAAATAAATGATTACCATACTTTTCTGTTACCATTTTTTGGTTGGTTTTCCATGCAGTGTGTGCCTACTTCCAGGAGGAAGGCACCTATACCCATTTACTCTACTCTACTTCCTTTATAGATGTGAATATGAAAAAGAGAGCCAGGAATCGCCAAAAGTTGGTTACTCCAAGACCCTAGGCATTCTGTTAAAATCTAACTTCGATGATCATCTAAAATACTTACCATTTTATTAATATAAATATGTTCATTCAGATGGTAACAAGATTTTCACTTGATTTCTAAATCACTGATCTTAAGTGAAAAATATCAAAATAGAGGCCTTCGCAAATATTATCATTTAGAACATCCTCACATTAAACAATCTAAAGTTATTTTTAATGTTGAATCAATCATACTCTGACCTTCTCCATAGGAAAGGAAAATGTAAATCTCCCAGACAGCAGAGAGCAAACTGTCATAAAAATAAAACTGTACTTTCAAATAGTTGTAGTTCACAGCACAGCTGTAACCCAAATTGTCATTTCAGTTGCTTCACATTATTAGATAATACTTACCTTTTAGCTTTGAACATGAAAGAAAAGTACTCTTAGTCTATCAATTTCCCTAACTAGGAGATTCATGTATTTATTGGGGTCATATAAAGAAACTGATAGTGCAATTTAATAAGGATAATGCAGGGAGGGTTTGGAGACTCTTTGAAAAGCTGTTGAAGGTTTGAGAAAGAACACAAGAGACTGCAGTAACCTTTGGTTAGAGTGATTTTTATCACCCCTAGTTTGAAAGGGCCAGTGGCAGAGTAAGTTTACTAACTTCAGGATAAAGTAGACTCATCAGGAGAAGAGCAACCACCTAAGCTTAAGGGACAAAGCCAATTACTGGTGAGAAGCCAGTGTTATAAATACTTGATCTTGCTCTCTGCTTTCCTGAGAATACAAATCATTCACTTTAACTCATTGAATTCACTCAGCAGTCAGAAGAAAAGCAAGCCTCTTGCTGGAATTAACACTAAGAAGATCAGAGAGTGTAGTGGAAAAGAAAGGAATAGAACTGCAGGTGCAAGTAGAAGTCAGTGTCCAAAAAGAAGTATATTTGTATTGTTCATTTGACCTCATTTATTTTAGTATGCAAGCGTATGCTTAAAAATATTTCACCTTCTTGTTACTATAAATGCAATTAGTCATTATTTATTGAAAGATTATATATTCATCATTACTACAATGATCTCATTTTTAGCTTTCCTCTTCTTTTTTAATGGATGCAGTAACTTCTGGCATTCCCCTGAGAATATTAATTCTACTTATTTGGAAGTCCTCTTTTTATTGCTCTCTACTGTCTTTCTTCTTGTATTTTATAGATCTTTCATTTGTTTTATGTTATTTTAAATCTTACCCTATGCACTTACAATGATGGCACTTCTCTGAATGATTGCTGATTTTCTTCCTTTCTTTATTTTTTTCACTTTGTCTACTTTTTTTTTTTTTCAAGGTGTGTTTCTGCTAGACTGTTATTACTGAGCAATCCTTTGATGGAGAAGGAAGTTCATGCTGCTACCACCACAATTTGCCTCATTTGCAGTCAGAGCAGGCTTTTTGTCAGAGAGAGGGCATGCCCATTAGGCAATATGTATTCAGATATTTCCAACTGATCACTGCCCTTTCCTTCTGATTCAAGTTCCCGTTCTCAATATATTTACCTAATGTATGACTCTCTTTTGCCTTTTTAAGCATGACTCAAAAATCAATACCCTTGAAAAAAATTGATTAATTTGGCTAGCTTAAATTTAAAGTCTTCTCTTCTAGCAAAATAGTTTTACTACATATTTTTTACAAACTGAGAGACAATTTGTAAACTATGTATATCAAAGAAAATCCATAAATAATTTAGAAAAATAAAAATATATCAATAGAAAAGTGGGAAAATGTATAAACAGATACTTACTGGAAGAATCAAGAGAGTAGTTCTAAACATCTTAATTTTTTATTTAAACTAATTTAATTAAAATTTTAAAAATAATTAAAAATTGTCAATAATCGAGTAAAACAAACTTAAACAATGGAACCTTTTATTTTGAGATGCAAAAGCATGAATCAAAGACATATGTAAAGCTTAAATTTATTCAGGTTGTAAAGCTAACCCATGTAAACCAGTCTAGGCCAGGAATTAGACTATTTCAGCGTCCCAAACTTTTAGGAAGTGTCCTTTCCTAAAAGAAGCCCCTCTCACCCTAAGTTTTATGTATAATTTTTTGCTGTGCTTCAAAAAGTCATACAATGTATGCATCTCTGAACAACATACTTTAGCTTTTTTGGCCTGCTTTGATAATTGATATGAAATCTTCTTTTTGTATTCTTTTGTGCCACACTCCTTTTGTTCAACATATGTATATAAGTGACAGCCCTGTTGTTGCAAGCAGTTGTAATTTATTTATTTTCACTGCTCTATAATATTTGATTGTTTGTATACATGAGAATTTTCTATTTTATTCTTTATATACATTTGTGTTATTTTAAAGTTTGGGTGCTTAGGAGCAAAGTCAATATGAAAATACTTGTACAAGGGGGGCGGAGCAAGATGGCCGAATAGGAACAGCTCCAGTCTCCAACTCCCAGCGCGAGCGACACAGAAGACAGGTGATTTCTGCATTTTCAACTGAGGTACTGGGTTCATCTCACTAGGGAGTGCGGGACAATCGGTGCTGATCAGCTGCTGCAGCCCAACCAGTGAGAGCTGAAGCAGGGTGAGGCATCCCCTCAACTGGGAAGCTCAAGGGGGAAGGGAATCCCTTTTTCTAGCCAGGGGAATTGAAACACACAACACCTGGAAAATCAGGTAACTCCCACCCCAATACTGTGCTTTACCAAGGATCTTAGCAAACCGGCACACCAGGAGATTATATCCAACACCTGGCCAGGAGGGTCCCATGCCCACGGAGCCTCCCTCATTGCTAGCACAGCAGTCTGCGATCTAACGGCAAGGCAGCAGTGAGGCTGGGGGAGGGGTGCCCGCCATTGCTGAGGCTTAAGTAGGTAAACAAAGCGGCTGGGAAGCTCGAACTGGGTGGAGTCACAGCAGCTCAAGGAGTCCTGCCTGTCTCTGTAGACTCCACCTCTGGGGACAGGGCACAGCTAAACAACAACAACAACAACAACAAAAAGCAGCTGAAACCTCTGCAGACGCAAACGACTCTGTCTGACAGCTTTGAAGAGAGCAGTGGATCTCCCAACATGGAAGTTGAGATCTGAGAATGGACAGACTGCCTGCTCAAGTGGGTCCCTGACCCCTAAGTAGCCTAACTGGGAGACATCCCCCACTAGGGGCAGACAGACACGCCACACCTCACACGGTGGAGTACACCCCTGAGAGGAAGCCTCCAAAGCAAGAATCAGACAGGTACACTCGCTGTTCAGCACTATTCTATCTTCTGCAGCCTCTGCAGCTGATACCCAGGCAAACAGGGTCTGGAGTGGACCTCAAGCAATCTCCAACAGACCTACAGCTGAGGGTCCTGACAGGTAGAAGGAAAACTAACAAACAGGAAGGACACCCACACCAAAACCCCATCAGTACATCACTATCATCAAAGACCAGAGGCAGATAAAACCACAAAGATGGGGAAAAAGAAGGGCAGAAAAGCTGGAAATTCAAAAAATAAGAGCGCATCTCCCCCTGCAAAGGAACACAGCTCATCGCCAGCAACGGATCAAAGCTGGACGGAGAATGACTTTGATGAGATGAGAGAAGAAGGCTCCAGTCCATCAAACTTCTCAGAGCTAAAGGAGGAATTACATACCCAGTGCAAAGAAACTAAAAATCTTGAAAAAAGAGTGGAAGAATTGATAACTAGAATAATTAATGCAGAGAAGGCCATAAACGAATTGACAGAGATGAAAACCATGACACGAGAAATATGTGACAAATGCACAAGCTTCAGTAACCAACTCGATCAACTGGAAGAAGAGTATCAGCGATTGAGGATCAAATGAATGAAATGAAGCGAGAAGAGAAACCTAAAGAAAAAAGAAGAAAAAGAAAAGAACAAAGCCTGCAAGAAGTATGGGATTATGTAAAAAGACCAAATCTACGTCTGATTGGGGTGCCTGAAAGTGAGGGGGAAAATGGAACCAAGTTGGAAAACACTCTTCAGGATATCACCCAGGAGAACTTCCCCAACCTAGTAGGGCAGGCCAACATTCAAATTCAGGAAATACAGAGAACGCCACAGAGATACTCCTTGAGAACAGCAACTCCAAGACACATAAATGCCAGATTCACCAAAGTTGAAATGAAGGAAAAAATCTTAAGGGCAGCCAGAGAGAAAGGTCGGGTTACCTACAAAGGGAAGCCCATCAGACTAACAGCAGATCTCTCGGCAGAAACTCTACAAGCCAGAAGAGAGTGGGGGCCAATATTCAACATTCTTAAAGAAAAGATTTTTCAACCCAGAATTTCATATCCAGCCAAACTAAGTTTCATAAGTGAAGGAGAAATAAAATCCTTTACAGATAAGCAAATGCTTAGAGATTTTGTCACCACCAGGCCTGCCTTACAAGAGACCCTGAAGGAAGCACTAAACATGGAAAGGAACAACTGGTACCAGCCATTGCAAAAACATGCCAAAATGTAAAGACCATCGAGGCTAGGAAGAAATTGCATCAACTAACGAGCAAAATAACCAGTTAATATCATAATGGCCGGATCAAGTTCACACATAACAATATTAACCTTAAATATAAATGGACTAAATGCTCCAATTAAAATACACAGACTGGCAAACTGGATAAAGAGTCAAGACACATCAGTTTGCTGTATTCAGGAGACCCATCTCACATGCAGAGACATACATAGGCTCGAAATAAAGCGATGGAGGAAGATCTACCAAGCAAATGGAGAAAAAAAAGAGCAGGTGTTGCAATTCTAGTCTCTGATAAAACAGACTTTAAACCATCAGAGATCAAAAGAGACAAAGAAGGCCATTACATAATGGTAAAGGGATCAATTCAACAGGAAGAGCTCACTATCCTATATATATATGCACCCAATACAGGAGCACCCAGATTCATAAAGCAAGTCCTTAGAGACTTACAAAGAGACTTAGATTCCCATACAATAATAATGGGACACTTCAACACCCCACTATCAACATTAGACAGATCAACGAGACAGAAAGTTAACAAGGATATCCAGGAATTGAACTCATGTCTGCAGCAAGCAGACCTAGTAGACATCTACAGAACTCTCCACCCCAAATCAACAGAATATACATTCTTCTCAGCACCACATCACACTTATTCCAAAATTGACCACATAATTGGAAGTAAAGCACTCCTCAGCAAATGTACAAGAACAGAAATTATAACAAACTGTCTCTCAGACCACAGTGCAATCAAACTAGAACTCAGGACTAAGAAACTCAATCAAAACCGCTCAACTACATGGAAACTGAATAACCTGCTCCTGAATGACTACTGGGTACACAACAAAATGAAGGCAGCAATAAAGATGTTCTTTGAAACCAATGAGAACAAAGATACAACATACCAGAATCTCTGGGACACATTTAAAGCAGTGTGTAGAGGGAAATTTATAGCACTAAATGCCCACAAGAGAAAGCAGGAAAGATCTAAAATTGACACTCTAACATCATAATTAAAAGAACTAGAGAAGCAAGAGAAACACATTCAAAAGCTAGCAGAAGGCAAGAAATAACCAAGATCAGAGCAGAACTGAAGGAGATAGAGACACAAAAAACCCTCCAAAAAATCAATGAATCCAGGAGTTGGTTTTTTGAAAAGATCAACAAAATTGATAGACCACTAGCAAGATTAATAAAGAAGAAAAGAGAGAAGAATCAAATAGATGCAATAAAAAATGATAAAGGGGATATCACCACCGACCCCACAGAAATACAAACTACCATCAGAATATACTATAAACACCTCTACGCAAATAAACTAGAAAACCTAGAAGAAATGGATAATTTCCTGGACACTTACACTCTCCCAAGACTAAATCAGGAAGAAGCTGAATTCCTGAATAGACCAATAGGAGGCTCTGAAATTGAGACAATAATTAATAGCCTACCAACCAAAAAAAGTCCAGGACCAGATGGATTCACAGCTGAATTCTACCAGAGGTACAAGGAGGAGCTGGTAGCATTCCTTCTGAAATTATTCCAATCGATAGAAAAAGAGGGAATCCTCCGTAACTCATTTTATGAGGCCAACATCATCCTGATACCAAAGCCTGCCAGAGACACAACAAAAAAAGAGAATCTTAGACCAATATCCCTGATGAACATCGATGCAAAAATCCTCAATAAGATACTGGCAAACCGGATCCAGCAGCACATCAAAAAGCTTATCCACCATGATCAAGTGGGCTTCATCCCTGGGATGCAAGGCTGGTTCAACATACACAAATCAATAAATGTAATACAGCATATAAACAGAACCAAAGACAAAAACCACATGATTATCTCAATAGATGCAGAAAAGGCTTTTGACAAAATTCAACAGCCCTTCATGCTAAAAACGCTCAATAAATTCGGTATTGATGCAACGTATCTCAAAATAATAAGAGCTATTTATGACAAACCCACAGTCAATATCATACTGAATGGGCAAAAACTGGAAAAATTCCCTTTGAAAAGTGGTACAAGACAGGGATGCCCTCTCTCACCACTCCTATTCAACATAGTGTTGGAAGTTCTGGCTAAGGCAATCAGGCAAGAGAAAGAAATCAAGGGTATTCAGTTAGGAAAAGAATAAGTCAAATTGTCCCTGTTTGCAGATGACATGATTGTATATGTAGAAAACTCCATTGTCTCAGCCCAAAATCTCCTTAAGCTGATAAGCAACTTCAGCAAAGTCTCAGGATACGAAATAAATGTGCAAAAATCACAAGCATTCTTATATACCAGTAACAGACAAACAGAGAGCCAAATCATGAATGAACTTCCATTCACAATTGCTTCAAAGAGAATAAAATACCTAGGAATCCAACTTATAAGGGATGTACAGGACCTCTTCAAGGAGAACTACAAACCACTGCTCAGTGAAATAAAAGAGGACACAAACAAATGGAGGAACATTCCATGCTCATGGATTGGAAGAATCAATATCATGAAAATGGCCATACTGTGCAAAGTAATTTATAGATTCAGTGCCATCCCCATTAAACTATCAATGACTCATAGGTGGGAACTGAACAATGAGATCTCTTGAACTCGGGAAGGGGAACATCACACACCGGGGCCTATCATGGGGAGGGGGGAGGAGGGAGGGATTGCATTGGGAGTTTTACCTGATGTAAATGACGACTTGATGGGTGCTGACGAGTTGACGGGTGCAGCACACCAACATGGCACAAGTATACGTATGTAACAAACCTGCACGTTATGCACATGTACCCTAGAACTTAAAGTATAATAATAATAATAATAATAAAGAAAAGAAAATACTTGGACGTATGCTCTCAGGAATATATGAATAAGTTTGTCTACAGCATATAACTATCCAAGGAATGTTAGGAGCAAACATATGTGGATACTTATTTAATCACAGACTAACTTTTTTTCAAATCAGTTGTATCAATTCATACTTCTTCCTGTGGTACCTAAGATTTCATGAAATTATACTTTCAATCCATGAGTTTAGCAAAATAATTCAAAGTTTAATAATATCAAATTGACATCTATAATTTAAGACCACCTTAGATGAAAATTTATGATATCTATTAAATTTTACAATGTGAATAAGTTACAAGCAAAATTTTCCTTAACTCATCATCTGTCTTAGAGAAATATTAACACATGTGCACATAAAATGCAATAGGATGTCTATTATAGCTTTTAAAAAATAGTCAAAATCCCATTAAATAGATTAAATGTCTACCAATAGAGAAATGGCTAAGTAAATATGACATATCTAAGAGTTAAAGAAATAGTAAAGATTAACATGTGCTGAATCACTAAGATTTCCAGTGTATATTAAATTGAAAAATGAAAACACATTATTGTGGTTAAAAATACACAAAGTATTAGATTATCAAATCAGACTCACATGCATCAGAGATCTTATGCAAACTTAACTATTAATTTTAAGGATAAAAAATATTGTGAGGGGCCGGGCGCGGTGGCTCAAGCCTGTAATCCCAGCACTTTGGGAGGCCGAGGCGGGTGGATCACGAGGTCAGGAGATCGAGACCATCCTGGCTAACATGGTGAAACCCCGTCTCTACTAAAAATACAAAAAA